>NW_028276206.1:32500-37625 GCF_052056855.1 Sturnus vulgaris | reverse complement strand
TATCCTTCCTTCCTTCCTTCCTTCCTGGAATCCTTCCTTCCTGGAATACTTCCTTACTGGAATCCTTCCTTCCTTCCTTCCTTCCTGGAATCCTTCCTTCCTGGAATCCTTCCTTCCTGGAATCCTTCCTTCCTGCAAAACTTCCTTCCTGGAATCCGTCCTTCCTTCCTTCCTTCCTTCCTTCCTTCCTTCCTTCCTTCCTGGACTCCTTCCTTCCTTCCTTCCTTCCTTCCTTCCTTCCTTCCTTCCTTCCTTCCTTCCTTCCTTCCTTCCTTCCTTCCTTCCTTCTTCCTTCTCTTCCTTCCTTCCTTCCTTCCTTCCTTCCTTCCTTCCTTCCTTCCTTCCTTCCTTCCTTCCTTCCTTCCTTCCTTCCTTCCTTCCTTCCTTCCTTCCTTCCTTCCTTCTTCTTCCTTCCTTCCTTCCTGGAATCCTTCCTTCCTGGAATCCTTCCTTCCTTCCTGGAATCCTTCCTTCCTGGAATCCTTCCTTCCTGGAATCCTTCTTTCCTTCCTGGAATCCTTCCTTCCTTCCTGGAATCCTTCCTTCCTTCCTGGAATCCTTCCTTACTGGAGTCCTTCCTTCCTGGAATCCTTCCTGCCTGGAATCCTTCCTTCCTGGAATCCTTCCTTCCTTCCTGGAAATCTTCCTTCCTGGATCCTTCCTTCCTTCCTTCCTTCTTCCTTCCTTCCTTCCTTCCTTCCTTCCTTGATTCTTGGAATCCTTCCTGGATCCTTCTTCCAGGAATCCTTCCTTCCTGGAAATCCTTCCTTCCTGCAAAACTTCCTTCCTGGAATCCTTCCTTCCTGGAATCCTACCTTCCTGGAATCCTTCCTTCCTTCCTGGATTCCTTCCTTCCTGGAATCCTTCCTTCCTGGAATCCTTCCTTCCTTCCTTCCTTCCTTCCTTCCTTCCTTCCTTCCTTCCTTCCTTCCTTCATTCCTTGCTTCTTGGAATCCTTCCTGGAATCCTTCCTTCCAGGAATCCTTCCTTCCTGGAATCCTTCCTTCCTTCCTTCAATCCTTCCTGGAATACTTCCTTCCTGGGATCCTTCCTTCCTTCCTTCCTTCCTTCCTTCCTTCCTGGAATCCTTCCTTCCTTCCTGGAATCCTTCCTTCCTGGAATCCTTCCTTCCTGGAATACTTCCTTACTGGAATCCTTCCTTCCTTCCTTCCTTCCTGGTATCCTTCCTTCCTGGAATCCTTCCTTCCTGCAAAACTTCCTTCCTGGAATCCGTCCTTCCTTCCTTCCTTCCTGGAAGCCTTCCTTCCTTCCTTCCTGGACTCCTTCCTTCCTTCCTTCCTCCTTCCTTCCTTCCTTGCTTCCGACCTTCCTTCCTTCCTTCCTTCCTGGAATCCTTCCTTCCTTCCTTTCTGGAATCCTTCTTCCTTCCTTCCTTCCTGGAATCCTTCCTTCCTTCCTTTCTTCTGGAATCCTTCCTTCCTGGAATACTTCCTTACTGGAATTCTTCCTTCCTTCCTTCCTTCCTGGAATCCTTCCTTCCTGGAATCCTTCCTTCCTGGAATCATTCTTCCTGCAAAACTTCCTTCCTGGAATCCGTCCTTCCTTCCTTCCTTCCTGGAAGCCTTCCTTCCTTCCTTCCTGGACTCCTTCCTTCCTTCCTTCCATCCTTCCTTCCTTCCTTCCTTGCTTCCGACCTTCCTTCCTTCCTTCCTTCCTTCCTTCCTTCCTTCCTTCCTTCCTTCCTTCCTTCCTTCCTTCCTTCCTTCCTTCCTTCCTTCCTTCCTTCCTTCCTTCCTTCCTTCCTTCCTTCCTTCCTTCCTTCCTTCCTTCCTTCCTTCCTTCCTTCCTTCCTTCCTTCCTTCCTTCCTTCCTTCCTTCCTTCCTTCCTTCTTTCCTTCCTTCCTTCCTTCCTTCCTGGAATCCTTCCTTCCTGAATCCTTCCTTCCTGGAATCCTTCCTTCCTGGAATCCATCCTGGAATCCTTCCTGGAATCCTTCCTGGAATCCTTCCTTCCTTCCTTCCTTCCTGGAAGCCTTCCTTCCTTCCTTCCTGGACTCCTTCCTTCCTTCCTGGAATCCTTCCTTCCTTCCTTCCTTCCTTCTGGAATCCTTACTTCCTTCCTTCCTGGAATCCTTCCTTCCTTCCTTACTTCCTTCCTTCCTGAATCCTTCCTTCCTGGAATCCTTCCTTCCTTCCTGGAATCCTCCTTCCTGGAATCCTTCCTTCCCTTCCTTCCTTCCTGGAATCCTTCCTTCCTTCCTGAATCCTTCCTTCCTGGAATCCTTCCTTCCTGGAATCCTTCACTTCCTTCCTGGAATCCTTCCTTCTGGAATCCTTCCTTCCTGGAATCCTTCTTTCCTTCCTGGAATCCTTCCTTCCTTCCTGGAATCCTTCCTTCCTTTCTGGAATCCTTCCTTACTGGAGTCCTTCCTTCCTGGAATCCTTCCTTCCTGGAATCCTACCTTCCTGGAATCCTTCCTTCCTTCCTGGAATCCTTCCTTCCTGGAATCCTTCCTTCCTTCCTTCCTTCCTTCCTTCCTTCCTTCCTTCCTTCCTATCCTTCCTTCCTTCCTTGCTTCTTGGAATCCTTCCTGGAATCCTTCCTTCCAGGAATCCTTCCTTCCTGGAATCCTTCCTTCCTTCCTTCATTCTTCCTGGAATACTTCCTTCCTGGGATCCTTCCTTCCTTCCTTCCTTCCTTCCTTCCTTCCTTCCTGGAATCCTTCTTTCCTTCCTGGAATCCTTCCTTCTGGAATCCTTCCTTCCTGGAATCCTTCCTTCCTGGAATACTTCCTTACTGGAATCCTTCCTTCCTTCCTTCCTTCCTGGAATCCTTCATTTCTGGATCCTTCCTTCCTCGAATCCTTCCTTCCTGCAAAACTTCCTTCCTGGAATCCGTCCTTCCTTCCTTCCTTCCTGGAAGCCTTCCTTCCTTCCTCCTGGACTCCTTCCTTCCTTCCTTCCTTCCTTCCTTCCTTCCTTCCTTCCTTCCTTCCTTGCTTCCGACCTTCCTTCCTTCCTTCCTTCCTGGAATCCTTCCTTCCTTCCTTCCTGGAATCCTTCCTTCCTTCCTTCCTTCCTGGAATCCTTCCTTCCTTCCTTCCTTCCTGGAATCCTTCCTTCCTGCAAAACTTCCTTCCTGGAATCCGTCCTTCCTTCCTTCCCTCCTGGAAGCCTTCCTTCCTTCCTCCTGGACTCCTTCCTTCCTTCCTTCCTTCCTTCCTTCTTCCTTCCTTGCTTCCGACCTTCCTTCCTTCCTTCCTTCCTGGAATCCTTCCTTCCTTCCTTCCTTCTGGAATCCTTCCTTCCTTCCTGGAATCCTTCCTTCCGGAATCCTTCCTTCCTTCCTTCCTTCCTTCCTTCCTTCTTCCTTCCTTCCTTCCTTCCTTCCTTCCTTCCTTCCTTCCTTCCTTCCTTCCTTCCTTCCTTCCTTCCTTCCTTCCTTCCTTCCTTCCTTCCTTCCTTCCTTCCTTCCTTCCTTCCCTTCCTTCCTTCTTCCTTCCTTCCTTCCTTCCTTCCTTCCTTCCTTCCTTCCTTCCTTCCTTCCTTCCTTCCTTCCTTCTTTCTTCCTTCCTTCTTTCCTGGAATCCTTCCTTCCTGGAATCCTTCCTTCCTGGAATCCTTCCTTCCTGAATCCTTCCTGGAATCCATCCTGGATCCTTCCTGGAAATCCTTCCTTCCTGGAATCCTTCCTTCCTGGAATCCTTCCTTCCTTCCTTCCTGGACTCCTTCCTTCCTTCCTGGAAACCTTCCTTCCTTCCTTCCTTCCTTCCTGGAATCCTTACTTCCTTCCTTCCTGGAATCCTTCCTTCCTTCCTGGAATCCTTCCTTCCTGGAATCCTTCCTTCCTGAATCCTTCCTTCCTTCCTGGAATCCTTCCTTCCTGGAATCCTTCCTGGAATCCTTCCTTCCTGGAATCCTTCCTTCCTTCCTGGAATCCTTCCTTCCTTCCTGGAATCCTTCTTCCTGGAATCCTTCCTTCCTGGAATCTTCCTTCCTGGAATCCTTCCTGCAATCCATCCTGGAATCCTTCCTGGAATCCTTCCTGGAATCCTTCCTTCCTTTCTTCCTTCCTGGAAGCCTTCCTCCTTCCTTCTGACTCCTTCCTCCTTCCTGGAATCCTTCCTTCCTTCCTTCCTTCCTTCCTGGAATCCTTACTTCTTCCTTCCTGATCCTTCCTTCCTGGAATCCTTCCTTCCTTCCTGGAATCCTTCCTTCCTGGAATCCTTCCTGGAATCCTTCCTTCCTGGAATCCTTCCTTCCTTCCTGGAATCCTTCCTTCCTGGAATCCTTCCTTCCTGGAATCCTTCCTTCCTTCCTGGAATCCTTCCTTCCTGGAATCCTTCCTTCCTGGAATCCTTCTTTCCTTCCTGGAATCCTTCCTGCCTTCCTGGAATCCTTCCTTCCTTCCTGGAATCCTTCCTTACTGGAGTCCTTCCTTCCTGGAATCCTTCTTCCTGGAATCCTACCTTCCTGGAATCCTTCCTTCCTTCCTTCCTTCCTTCCTTCCTGGAATCCTTCCTTCCTTCCTTCCTTCCTTCTTCCTTTCCTTCCTTCCTTCCTTACTTCCTTCCTTCCTTCCTTCCTTCCTTCCTTCCTTCCTTCCCTTCCTTCCTTCCTTCCTTCCCTTCCTTCATCCTTCCTTGCTTCTTGGAATCCTTCCTGGAATCCTTCCTTCCAGGAATCCTTCCTTCCTGGAATCCTTCCTTCCTTCCTTCAATTCTTCCTGGAATACTTCCTTCCTGGGATCCTTCCTTCCTTCCTTCCTTCCTTCCTTCCTTCCTGGAATCCTTCTTTCCTTCCTGGAATCCTTCCTTCCTGGAATCCTTCCTTACTGGAATCCTTCCTTCCTTCCTTCCTTCCTGGAATCCTTCCTTCCTGGGAATCCTTCCTTCCTGCAAAACTTCCTTCCTGCAAAACTTCCTTCCTGGAATCCGTCCTTCCTTCCTTCCTTCCTGGAAGCCTTCCTTCCTTCCTTCCTGGACTCCTTCCTTCCTTCCTTCCTCCTTCCCTTCCTTCCTTCCTTGCTTCCGACCTTCCTTCCTTCCTTCCTTCCTGGAATCCTTCCTTCCTTCCTTCCTGGAATCCTTCCTTCCTTCCTTCCTTCCTGGAATCCTTCCTTCCTTCCTTCCTTCCTGGAATCCTTCCTTCCTGGAATACTTCC
>NW_028276206.1:22500-27500 GCF_052056855.1 Sturnus vulgaris | reverse complement strand
CTGGAATCTTCCTTCCTTCCTGGAATCCTTCCTTCCTGGAATCCTTCCTTCCTTCCTTCCTTCCTGGAATCCTTCCTTCCTTCCTGGAATCCTTCCTTCCTGGAATCCTTCCTTCCTGGAATCCTTCCTTCCTGGAATCCTTCCTCCTTCCTGGAATCCTTCCTTCCTGGAATCCTTCCTTCCTGGAATCCTTCTTCCTTCCTGGAATCCTTCCTTCCTTCCTGGAATCCTTCCTTCCTTCCTGGAATCCTTCCTTACTGGAGTCCTTCCTTCCTGGAATCCTTCCTTCCTGGAATCCTACCTTCCTGGAATCCTTCCTTCCTTCCTGGAATCCTTCCTTCCTGGAATCCTTCCTTCCTTCCTTCCTTCCTTCCTTCCTTCCTTCCTTCCTTCCTTGCTTCTTGGAATCCTTCCTGGAATCCTTCCTTCCAGGAATCCTTCCTTCCTGGAATCCTTCCTTCCTTCCTTCAATTCTTCCTGGAATACTTCCTTCCTGGGATCCTTCCTTCCTTCCTTCCTTCCTTCCTTCCTTCCTGGAATCCTTCTTTCCTTCCTGGAATCCTTCCTTCCTGGAATCCTTCCTTCCTGGAATCCTTCCTTCCTGGAATACTTCCTTACTGGAATCCTTCCTTCCCTCCTTCCTTCCTGGAATCCTTCCTTCCTGGAATCCTTCCTTCCTGGAATCCTTCCTTCCTGCAAAACTTCCTTCCTGGAATCCGTCCTTCCTTCCTTCCTTCCTGGAAGCCTTCCTTCCTTCCTTCCTGGACTCCTTCCTTCCTTCCTTCCTTCCTTCCTTCCTTCCTTCCTTGCTTCCGACCTTCCTTCCTTCCTTCCTTCCTGGAATCCTTCCTTCCTTCCTTCCTTCCTGGAATCCTTCCTTCCTTCCTTCCTTCCTGGAATCCTTCCTTCCTTCCTGGAATCCTTCCTTCCTGGAATCCTTCCTTCCTTCCTTCCTTCCTTCCTTCCTGGAATTCTTCCTTCCTTCCTTCCTTCCTTCCTTCCTTCCTTCCTTCCTTCCTTCCTTCCTTCCTTCCTTCCTTCCTTCCTTCCTTCCTTCCTTCCTTCCTTCCTTCCTTCCTTCCTTCCTTCCTTCCTTCCTTCCTTCCTTCCTTCCTTCCTTCCTTCCTTCCTTCCTTCCTTCCTTCCTTCCTTCCTTCCTTCCTTCCTTCCTTCCTTCCTTCCTTCTTTCTTTCCTTCCTTCGTTCCTTCCTTCCTTCCTTCCTGGAATCCTTCCTTCCTGGAATCCTTCCTTCCTGGAATCCTTCCTTCCTGGAATCCTTCCTGGAATCCATCCTGGAATCCTTCCTGGAATCCTTCCTTCCTTCCTTCCTTCCTGGAAGCCTTCCTTCCTTCCTTCCTGGACTCCTTCCTTCCTTCCTGGAATCCTTCCTTCCTTCCTTCCTTCCTTCCTGGAATCCTTACTTCCTTCCTTCCTGGAATCCTTCCTTCCTTCCTGGAATCCTTCCTTCCTGGAATCCTTCCTTCCTTCCTGGAATCCTTCCTTCCTGGAATCCTTCCTGGAATCCTTCCTTCCTGGAATCCTTCCTTCCTTCCTGGAATCCTTCCTTCCTTCCTGGAATCCTTCCTTCCTGGAATCCTTCCTTCCTGGAATCCTTCCTTCCTGGAATCCTTCCTGGAATCCATCCTGGAATCCTTCCTGGAATCCTTCCTGGAATCCTTCCTTCCTTTCTTCCTTCCTGGAAGCCTTCCTTCCTTCCTTCCTGGACTCCTTCCTTCCTTCCTGGAATCCTTCCTTCCTTCCTTCCTTCCTTCCTGGAATCCTTACTTCCTTCCTTCCTGGAATCCTTCCTTCCTTCCTGGAATCCTTCCTTCCTGGAATCCTTCCTTCCTGGAATCCTTCCTTCCTTCCTGGAATCCTTCCTTCCTGGAATCCTTCCTGGAATCCTTCCTTCCTGGAATCCTTCCTTCCTTCCTGGAATCCTTCCTTCCTGGAATCCTTCCTTCCTGGAATCCTTCCTTCCTTCCTGGAATCCTTCCTTCCTGGAATCCTTCCTTCCTGGAATCCTTCTTTCCTTCCTGGAATCCTTCCTGCCTTCCTGGAATCCTTCCTTCCTTCCTGGAATCCTTCCTTACTGGAGTCCTTCCTTCCTGGAATCCTTCCTTCCTGGAATCCTACCTTCCTTCCTTCCTTCCTTCCTTCCTTCCTTCCTTCCTTCCTTGCTTCTTGGAATCCTTCCTGGAATCCTTCCTTCCAGGAATCCTTCCTTCCTGGAATCCTTCCTTCCTTCCTTCAATCCTTCCTGGAATACTTCCTTCCTGGGATCCTTCCTTCCTTCCTTCCTTCCTTCCTTCCTTCCTGGAATCCTTCCTTCCTTCCTGGAATCCTTCCTTCCTGGAATCCTTCCTTCCTGGAATACTTCCTTACTGGAATCCTTCCTTCCTTCCTTCCTTCCTGGAATCCTTCCTTCCTGGAATCCTTCCTTCCTGCAAAACTTCCTTCCTGGAATCCGTCCTTCCTTCCTTCCTTCCTGGAAGCCTTCCTTCCTTCCTTCCTTCCTGGAATCCTTACTTCCTTCCTTCCTGGAATCCTTCCTTCCTTCCTGGAATCCTTCCTTCCTGGAATCCTTCCTTCCTTCCTGGAATCCTTCCTTCCTGGAATCCTTCCTTCCTTCCTTCCTTCCTTCCATCCTTCCTTCCTTCCTGGAATCCTTCCTTCCTTCCTGGAATCCTTCCTTCCTGGAATCCTTCCTTCCTGGAATCCTTCCTTCCTGGAATCCTTCCTTCCTTCCTGGAATCCTTCCTTCCTGGAATCCTTCCTTCCTGGAATCCTTCTTTCCTTCCTGGAATCCTTCCTTCCTTCCTGGAATCCTTCCTTACTGGAGTCCTTCCTTCCTGGAATCCTTCCTTCCTGGAATCCTACCTTCCTGGAATCCTTCCTTCCTTCCTGGAATCCTTCCTTCCTGGAATCCTACCTTCCTGGAATCCTTCCTTCCTTCCTGGAATACTTCCTTCCTGGAATCCTTCCTTCCTTCCTTCCTTCCTTCCTTCCTTCCTTCCTTCCTTCCTTGCTTCTTGGAATCCTTCCTGGAATACTTCCTTCCAGGAATCCTTCCTTCCTGGAATCCTTCCTTCCTTCCTTCAATCCTTCCTGGAATACTTCCTTCCTGGGATCCTTCCTTCCTTCCTTCCTTCCTTCCTTCCTTCCTTCCTTCTTGGAATCCTTCCTTCCTTCCTGGAATCCTTCCTTCCTGGAATCCTTCCTTCCTGGAATACTTCCTTACTGGAATCCTTCCTTCCTTCCTTCCTTCCTGGAATCCTTCCTTCCTGGAATCTTCCTTCCTGGAATCCTTCCTTCCTGCAAAACTTCCTTCCTGGAATCCGTCCTTTCTTCCTTCCTTCCTGGAAGCCTTCCTTCCTTCCTTCCTGGACTCCTTCCTTCCTTCCTTCCTTCCTTCCTTCCTTCCTTCCTTGCTTCCGACCTTCCTTCCTTCCTTCCTTCCTGGAATCCTTCCTTCCTTCCTTCCTGGAATCCTTCCTTCCTTCCTTCCTTCCTGGAATCCTTCCTTCCTGGAATACTTCCTTACTGGAATCCTTCCTTCCTTCCTTCCTTCCTGGAATCCTTCCTTCCTGGAATCCTTCCTTCCTGGAATCCTTCCTTCCTGCAAAACTTCCTTCCTGGAATCCTTCCTTCCTGGAATCCTTCTTTCCTTCCTGGAATCCTTCCCTCCTTCCTGGAATCCCTCCTTCCTGGAATCCTTCCTTCCTATCTTCCTTCCTTCCTTCCTTCCTTCCTTCCTTCCTTCCTTCCTTCCTTCCTTCCTTCATTCCTTGCTTCTTGGAATCCTTCCTGGAATCCTTCCTTCCAGGAATCCTTCCTTCCTGGAATCCTTCCTTCCTTCCTTCAATCCTTCCTGGAATACTTCCTTCCTGGGATCCTTGCTTCCTTCCTTCCTTCCTTCCTTCCTTCCTGGAATCCTTCCTTCCTTCCTGGAATCCTTCCTTCCTGGAATCCTTCCTTCCTGGAATACTTCCTTACTGGAATCCTTCCTTCCTTCCTTCCTTCCTGGAATCCTTCCTTCCTGGAATCCTTCCTTCCTGCAAAACTTCCTTCCTGTAATCCGTCCTTCCTTCCTTCCTTCCTGGAAGCCTTCCTTCCTTCCTTCCTGGACTCCTTCCTTCCTTCCTTCCTTCCTTCCTTCCTTCCTTCCTTGCTTCCGACCTTCCTTCCTTCCTTCCTTCCTGGAATCCTTCCTTCCTTCCTTTCTGGAATCCTTCCTTCCTTCCTTCCTTCCTGGAATCCTTCCTTCCTTCCTTCCTTCCTGGAATCCTTCCTTCCTGGAATACTTCCTTACTGGAATCCTTCCTTCCTTCCTTCCTTCCTGGAATCCTTCCTTCCTGGAATCCTTCCTTCCTGGAATAATTCCTTCCTGCAAAACTTCCTTCCTGGAATCCGTCCTTCCTTCCTTCCTTCCTGGAAGCCTTCCTTCCTTCCTTCCTGGACTCCTTCCTTCCTTCCTTCCATCCTTCCTTCCTTCCTTCCTTGCTTCCGACCTTCCTTCCTTCCTTCCTTCCTTCCTTCCTTCCTTCCTTCCTTCCTTCCTTCCTTCCTTCCTTCCTTCCTTCCTTCCTTCCTTCCTTCCTTCCTTCCTTCCTTCCTTCCTTCCTTCCTTCCTTCCTTCCTTCCTTCCTTCCTTCCTTCCTTCCTTCCTTCCTTCCTTCCTTCCTTCCTTCCTGGAATCCTTCCTTCCTTCCTTCCTTCCTTCCTTCCTTCTTTCCTTCCTTCCTTCCTTCCTTCCTGGAATCCTTCCTTCCTGGAATCCTTCCTTCCTGGAATCCTTCCTTCCTGGAATCCATCCTGGAATCCTTCCTGGAATCCTTCCTGGAATCCTTCCTTCCTTCCTTTCTTCCTGGAAGCCTTCCTTCCTTCCTGGACTCCTTCCTTCCTTCCTGGAATCCTTCCTTCCTTCCTTCCTTCCTTCCTGGAATCCTTACTTCCTTCCTTCCTGGAATCCTTCCTTCCTTCCTTACTTCCTTCCTTC
>NW_028276206.1:0-17500 GCF_052056855.1 Sturnus vulgaris | reverse complement strand
TTCCTTCCTTCCTTCCTTCTTGGAATCCTTCCTTCCTTCCTGGAATCCTTCCTTCCTGGAATCCTTCCTTCCTGGAATACTTCCTTACTGGAATCCTTCCTTCCTTCCTTCCTTCCTGGAATCCTTCCTTCCTGGAATCTTCCTTCCTGGAATCCTTCCTTCCTGCAAAACTTCCTTCCTGGAATCCGTCCTTTCTTCCTTCCTTCCTGGAAGCCTTCCTTCCTTCCTTCCTGGACTCCTTCCTTCCTTCCTTCCTTCCTTCCTTCCTTCCTTCCTTGCTTCCGACCTTCCTTCCTTCCTTCCTTCCTGGAATCCTTCCTTCCTTCCTTCCTGGAATCCTTCCTTCCTTCCTTCCTTCCTGGAATCCTTCCTTCCTGGAATACTTCCTTACTGGAATCCTTCCTTCCTTCCTTCCTTCCTGGAATCCTTCCTTCCTGGAATCCTTCCTTCCTGGAATCCTTCCTTCCTGGAATCCTTCCTTCCTGGAATCCTACCTTCCTGGAATCCTTCCCTCCTTCCTGGAATCCCTCCTTCCTGGAATCCTTCCTTCCTTCCTTCCTTCCTTCCTTCCTTCCTTCCTTCCTTCCTTCCTTCCTTCCTTCCTTCATTCCTTGCTTCTTGGAATCCTTCCTGGAATCCTTCCTTCCAGGAATCCTTCCTTCCTGGAATCCTTCCTTCCTTCCTTCAATCCTTCCTGGAATACTTCCTTCCTGGGACCCTTCCTTCGTTCCTTCCTTCCTTCCTTCCTTCCTGGAATCCTTCCTTCCTGGAATCCTTCCTTCCTGCAAAACTTCCTTCCTGGAATCCGTCCTTCCTTCCTTCCTTCCTGGAAGCCTTCCTTCCTTCCTTCCTGGACTCCTTCCTTCCTTCCTTCCTTCCTTCCTTCCTTCCTTCCTTCCTTGCTTCCGACCTTCCTTCCTTCCTTCCTTCCTGGAATCCTTCCTTCCTTCCTTTCTGGAATCCTTCCTTCCTTCCTTCCTTCCTGGAATCCTTCCTTCCTTCCTTCCTTCCTGGAATCCTTCCTTCCTGGAATACTTCCTTACTGGAATCCTTCCTTCCTTCCTTCCTTCCTGGAATCCTTCCTTCCTGGAATCCTTCCTTCCTGGAATCATTCCTTCCTGCAAAACTTCCTTCCTGGAATCCGTCCTTCCTTCCTTCCTTCCTGGAAGCCTTCCTTCCTTCCTTCCTGGACTCCTTCCTTCCTTCCTTCCATCCTTCCTTCCTTCCTTCCTTGCTTCCGACCTTCCTTCCTTCCTTCCTTCCTTCCTTCCTTCCTTCCTTCCTTCCTTCCTTCCTTCCTTCCTTCCTTCCTTCCTTCCTTCCTTCCTTCCTTCCTTCCTTCCTTCCTTCCTTCCTTCCTTCCTTCCTTCCTTCCTTCCTTCCTTCCTTCCTTCCTTCCTTCCTTCCTTCCTTCCTTCCTTCCTTCCTTCCTTCCTTCCTTCCTTCCTTCCTTCCTTCCTTCTTTCCTTCCTTCCTTCCTTCCTTCCTGGAATCCTTCCTTCCTGGAATCCTTCCTTCCTGGAATCCTTCCTTCCTGGAATCCATCCTGGAATCCTTCCTGGAATCCTTCCTGGAATCCTTCCTTCCTTCCTTTCTTCCTGGAAGCCTTCCTTCCTTCCTTCCTGGACTCCTTCCTTCCTTCCTGGAATCCTTCCTTCCTTCCTTCCTTCCTTCCTGGAATCCTTACTTCCTTCCTTCCTGGAATCCTTCCTTCCTTCCTTACTTCCTTCCTTCCTGGAATCCTTCCTTCCTGGAATCCTTCCTTCCTTCCTGGAATCCTTCCTTCCTGGAATCCTTCCTTCCTTCCTTCCTTCCTGGAATCCTTCCTTCCTTCCTGGAATCCTTCCTTCCTGGAATCCTTCCTTCCTGGAATCCTTCCTTCCTGGAATCCTTCCTTCCTTCCTGGAATCCTTCCTTCCTGGAATCCTTCCTTCCTGGAATCCTTCTTTCCTTCCTGGAATCCTTCCTTCCTTCCTGGAATCCTTCCTTCCTTCCTGGAATCCTTCCTTACTGGAGTCCTTCCTTCCTGGAATCCTTCCTTCCTGGAATCCTACCTTCCTGGAATCCTTCCTTCCTTCCTGGAATCCTTCCTTCCTGGAATCCTTCCTTCCTTCCTTCCTTCCTTCCTTCCTTCCTTCCTTCCTTCCTTCCTTGCTTCTTGGAATCCTTCCTGGAATCCTTCCTTCCAGGAATCCTTCCTTCCTGGAATCCTTCCTTCCTTCCTTCAATTCTTCCTGGAATACTTCCTTCCTGGGATCCTTCCTTCCTTCCTTCCTTCCTTCCTTCCTTCCTGGAATCCTTCTTTCCTTCCTGGAATCCTTCCTTCCTGGAATCCTTCCTTCCTGGAATCCTTCCTTCCTGGAATACTTCCTTACTGGAATCCTTCCTTCCTTCCTTCCTTCCTGGAATCCTTCCTTCCTGGAATCCTTCCTTCCTGGAATCCTTCCTTCCTGCAAAACTTCCTTCCTGGAATCCGTCCTTCCTTCCTTCCTTCCTGGAAGCCTTCCTTCCTTCCTTCCTGGACTCCTTCCTTCCTTCCTTCCTTCCTTCCTTCCTTCCTTCCTTGCTTCCGACCTTCCTTCCTTCCTTCCTTCCTGGAATCCTTCCTTCCTTCCTTCCTGGAATCCTTCCTTCCTTCCTTCCTTCCTGGAATCCTTCCTTCCTGGAATACTTCCTTACTGGAATCCTTCCTTCCTTCCTTCCTTCCTGGAATCCTTCCTTCCTGGAATCCTTCCTTCCTGCAAAACTTCCTTCCTGGAATCCGTCCTTCCTTCCTTCCCTCCTGGAAGCCTTCCTTCCTTCCTTCCTGGACTCCTTCCTTCCTTCCTTCCTTCCTTCCTTCCTTCCTTCCTTGCTTCCGACCTTCCTTCCTTCCTTCCTTCCTGGAATCCTTCCTTCCTTCCTTCCTTCCTGGAATCCTTCCTTCCTTCCTTCCTTCCTGGAATCCTTCCTTCCTTCCTGGAATCCTTCCTTCCTGGAATCCTTCCTTCCTTCCTTCCTTCCTTCCTTCCTTCCTTCCTTCCTTCCTTCCTTCCTTCCTTCCTTCCTTCCTTCCTTCCTTCCTTCCTTCCTTCCTTCCTTCCTTCCTTCCTTCCTTCCTTCCTTCCTTCCTTCCTTCCTTCCTTCCTTCCTTCCTTCCTTCCTTCCTTCCTTCCTTCCTTCCTTCCTTCCTTCCTTCCTTCCTTCTATCTTTCCTTCCTTCCTTCCTTCCTTCCTTCCTTCCTGGAATCCTTCCTTCCTGGAATCCTTCCTTCCTGGAATCCTTCCTTCCTGGAATCCTTCCTGGAATCCATCCTGGAATCCTTCCTGGAATCCTTCCTTCCTTCCTTCCTTCCTGGAAGCCTTCCTTCCTTCCTTCCTGGACTCCTTCCTTCCTTCCTGGAATCCTTCCTTCCTTCCTTCCTTCCTTCCTGGAATCCTTACTTCCTTCCTTCCTGGAATCCTTCCTTCCTTCCTGGAATCCTTCCTTCCTGGAATCCTTCCTTCCTTCCTGGAATCCTTCCTTCCTGGAATCCTTCCTGGAATCCTTCCTTCCTGGAATCCTTCCTTCCTTCCTGGAATCCTTCCTTCCTTCCTGGAATCCTTCCTTCCTGGAATCCTTCCTTCCTGGAATCCTTCCTTCCTGGAATCCTTCCTGGAATCCATCCTGGAATCCTTCCTGGAATCCTTCCTGGAATCCTTCCTTCCTTCCTTCCTTCCTGGAAGCCTTCCTTCCTTCCTTCCTGGACTCCTTCCTTCCTTCCTGGAATCCTTCCTTCCTTCCTTCCTTCCTTCCTGGAATCCTTACTTCCTTCCTTCCTGGAATCCTTCCTTCCTTCCTGGAATCCTTCCTTCCTGGAATCCTTCCTTCCTGGAATCCTTCCTTCCTTCCTGGAATCCTTCCTTCCTGGAATCCTTCCTGGAATCCTTCCTTCCTGGAATCCTTCCTTCCTTCCTGGAATCCTTCCTTCCTGGAATCCTTCCTTCCTGGAATCCTTCCTTCCTTCCTGGAATCCTTCCTTCCTGGAATCCTTCCTTCCTGGAATCCTTCTTTCCTTCCTGGAATCCTTCCTGCCTTCCTGGAATCCTTCCTTCCTTCCTGGAATCCTTCCTTACTGGAGTCCTTCCTTCCTGGAATCCTTCCTTCCTGGAATCCTACCTTCCTGGAATCCTTCCTTCCTTCCTTCCTTCCTTCCTTCCTGGAATCCTTCCTTCCTTCCTTCTTCCTTCCTTCCTTCCTTCCTTCCTTCCTTCCTTCCTTCCTTCCTTCCTTCCTTCCTTCCTTCCTTCCTTCCTTCCTTCCTTCCTTCCTTCCTTCCTTCCTTCCGTGCTTCTTGGAATCCTTCCTGGAATCCTTCCTTCCAGGAATCCTTCCTTCCTGGAATCCTTCCTTCCTTCCTTCCTTCAATCCTTCCTGGAATACTTCCTTCCTGGGATCCTTCCTTCCTTCCTTCCTTCCTTCCTTCCTTCCTGGAATCCTTCCTTCCTTCCTGGAATCCTTCCTTCCTGGAATCCTTCCTTCCTGGAATACTTCCTTACTGGAATCCTTCCTTACTGGAATCCTTCCTTCCTGGAATCCTTCCTTCCTGGAATCCTTCCTTCCTGGAATCCTTCTTTCCTTCCTGGAATCCGTCCTTCCTTCCTTCCTTCCTGGAAGCCTTCCTTCCTTCCATCCTGGACTCCTTCCTTCCTTCCTTCCTTCCTTCCTTCCTTCCTTCCTTGCTTCCGACCTTCCTTCCTTCCTTCCTTCCTGGAATCCTTCCTTCCTTCCTTCCTGGAATCCTTCCTTCCTTCCTTCCATCCTGGAATCCTTCCTGGAATCCTTCCTGGAATCCTTCCTTCCTTCCTTCCTTCCTGGAAGCCTTCCTTCCTTCCTTCCTGGACTCCTTCCTTCCTTCCTGGAATCCTTCCTTCCTTCCTTCCTTCCTTCCTTCCTGGAATCCTTACTTCCTTCCTTCCTGGAATCCTTCCTTCCTTCCTGGAATGCTTCCTTCCTGGAATCCTTCCTTCCTGGAATCCTTCCTTCCTTCCTGGAATCCTTCCTTCCTGGAATCCTTCCTTCCTTCCTTCCTTCCTGGAATCCTTCCTTCCTTCCTGGAATCCTTCCTTCCTTCCTGGAATCCTTCCTTCCTGGAATCCTTCCTTCCTGGAATCCTTCCTTCCTGGAATCCTTCCTTCCTTCCTGGAATCCTTCCTTCCTGGAATCCTTCCTTCCTGGAATCCTTCTTTCCTTCCTGGAATCCTTCCTTCCTTCCTGGAATCCTTCCTTACTGGAGTCCTTCCTTCCTGGAATCCTTCCTTCCTGGAATCCTACCTTCCTGGAATCCTTCCTTCCTTCCTGGAATCCTTCCTTCCTGGAATCCTACCTTCCTGGAATCCTTCCTTCCTTCCTGGAATCCTTCCTTCCTGGAATCCTTCCTTCCTTCCTTCCTTCCTTCCTTCCTTCCTTCCTTCCTTCCTTGCTTCTTGGAATCCTTCCTGGAATCCTTCCTTCCAGGAATCCTTCCTTCCTGGAATCCTTCCTTCCTTCCTTCAATCCTTCCTGGAATACTTCCTTCCTGGGATCCTTCCTTCCTTCCTTCCTTCCTTCCTTCCTTCTTGGAATCCTTCCTTCCTTCCTGGAATCCTTCCTTCCTGGAATCCTTCCTTCCTTCCTGGAATCCTTCCTTCCTGGAATCCTTCCTTCCTGGAATCCTTCTTTCCTTCCTGGAATCCTTCCTGCCTTCCTGGAATCCTTCCTTCCTTCCTGGAATCCTTCCTTACTGGAGTCCTTCCTTCCTGGAATCCTTCCTTCCTGGAATCCTACCTTCCTGGAATCCTTCCTTCCTTCCTTCCTTCCTTCCTTCCTGGAATCCTTCCTTCCTTCCTTCTTCCTTCCTTCCTTCCTTCCTTCCTTCCTTCCTTCCTTCCTTCCTTCCTTCCTTCCTTCCTTCCTTCCTTCCTTCCTTCCGTGCTTCTTGGAATCCTTCCTGGAATCCTTCCTTCCAGGAATCCTTCCTTCCTGGAATCCTTCCTTCCTTCCTTCCTTCAATCCTTCCTGGAATACTTCCTTCCTGGGATCCTTCCTTCCTTCCTTCCTTCCTTCCTTCCTTCCTGGAATCCTTCCTTCCTTCCTGGAATCCTTCCTTCCTGGAATCCTTCCTTCCTGGAATACTTCCTTACTGGAATCCTTCCTTACTGGAATCCTTCCTTCCTGGAATCCTTCCTTCCTGGAATCCTTCCTTCCTGGAATCCTTCTTTCCTTCCTGGAATCCGTCCTTCCTTCCTTCCTTCCTGGAAGCCTTCCTTCCTTCCATCCTGGACTCCTTCCTTCCTTCCTTCCTTCCTTCCTTCCTTCCTTCCTTGCTTCCGACCTTCCTTCCTTCCTTCCTTCCTGGAATCCTTCCTTCCTTCCTTCCTGGAATCCTTCCTTCCTTCCTTCCATCCTGGAATCCTTCCTGGAATCCTTCCTGGAATCCTTCCTTCCTTCCTTCCTTCCTGGAAGCCTTCCTTCCTTCCTTCCTGGACTCCTTCCTTCCTTCCTGGAATCCTTCCTTCCTTCCTTCCTTCCTTCCTTCCTGGAATCCTTACTTCCTTCCTTCCTGGAATCCTTCCTTCCTTCCTGGAATGCTTCCTTCCTGGAATCCTTCCTTCCTGGAATCCTTCCTTCCTTCCTGGAATCCTTCCTTCCTGGAATCCTTCCTTCCTTCCTTCCTTCCTGGAATCCTTCCTTCCTTCCTGGAATCCTTCCTTCCTTCCTGGAATCCTTCCTTCCTGGAATCCTTCCTTCCTGGAATCCTTCCTTCCTGGAATCCTTCCTTCCTTCCTGGAATCCTTCCTTCCTGGAATCCTTCCTTCCTGGAATCCTTCTTTCCTTCCTGGAATCCTTCCTTCCTTCCTGGAATCCTTCCTTACTGGAGTCCTTCCTTCCTGGAATCCTTCCTTCCTGGAATCCTACCTTCCTGGAATCCTTCCTTCCTTCCTGGAATCCTTCCTTCCTGGAATCCTACCTTCCTGGAATCCTTCCTTCCTTCCTGGAATCCTTCCTTCCTGGAATCCTTCCTTCCTTCCTTCCTTCCTTCCTTCCTTCCTTCCTTCCTTCCTTGCTTCTTGGAATCCTTCCTGGAATCCTTCCTTCCAGGAATCCTTCCTTCCTGGAATCCTTCCTTCCTTCCTTCAATCCTTCCTGGAATACTTCCTTCCTGGGATCCTTCCTTCCTTCCTTCCTTCCTTCCTTCCTTCTTGGAATCCTTCCTTCCTTCCTGGAATCCTTCCTTCCTGGAATCCTTCCTTCCTGGAATACTTCCTTACTGGAATCCTTCCTTCCTTCCTTCCTTCCTGGAATCCTTCCTTCCTGGAATCTTCCTTCCTGGAATCCTTCCTTCCTGCAAAACTTCCTTCCTGGAATCCGTCCTTTCTTCCTTCCTTCCTGGAAGCCTTCCTTCCTTCCTTCCTGGACTCCTTCCTTCCTTCCTTCCTTCCTTCCTTCCTTCCTTCCTTCCTTGCTTCCGACCTTCCTTCCTTCCTTCCTTCCTGGAATCCTTCCTTCCTTCCTTCCTGGAATCCTTCCTTCCTTCCTTCCTTCCTGGAATCCTTCCTTCCTGGAATACTTCCTTACTGGAATCCTTCCTTCCTTCCTTCCTTCCTGGAATCCTTCCTTCCTGGAATCCTTCCTTCCTGGAATCCTTCCTTCCTGCAAAACTTCCTTCCTGGAATCCTTCCTTCCTGGAATCCTACCTTCCTGGAATCCTTCCCTCCTTCCTGGAATCCCTCCTTCCTGGAATCCTTCCTTCCTTCCTTCCTTCCTTCCTTCCTTCCTTCCTTCCTTCCTTCCTTCCTTCCTTCATTCCTTGCTTCTTGGAATCCTTCCTGGAATCCTTCCTTCCAGGAATCCTTCCTTCCTGGAATCCTTCCTTCCTTCCTTCAATCCTTCCTGGAATACTTCCTTCCTGGGATCCTTCCTTCCTTCCTTCCTTCCTTCCTTCCTTCCTGGAATCCTGCCTTCCTTCCTGGAATCCTTCCTTCCTCGAATCCTTCCTTCCTGGAATACTTCCTTACTGGAATCCTTCCTTCCTTCCTTCCTTCCTGGAATCCTTCCTTCCTGGAATCCATCCTGGAATCCTTCCTGGAATCCTTCCTGGAATCCTTCCTTCCTTCCTTTCTTCCTGGAAGCCTTCCTTCCTTCCTTCCTGGACTCCTTCCTTCCTTCCTGGAATCCTTCCTTCCTTCCTTCCTTCCTTCCTGGAATCCTTACTTCCTTCCTTCCTGGAATCCTTCCTTCCTTCCTTACTTCCTTCCTTCCTGGAATCCTTCCTTCCTGGAATCCTTCCTTCCTTCCTGGAATCCTTCCTTCCTGGAATCCTTCCTTCCTTCCTTCCTTCCTGGAATCCTTCCTTCCTTCCTGGAATCCTTCCTTCCTGGAATCCTTCCTTCCTGGAATCCTTCCTTCCTGGAATCCTTCCTTCCTTCCTGGAATCCTTCCTTCCTGGAATCCTTCCTTCCTGGAATCCTTCTTTCCTTCCTGGAATCCTTCCTTCCTTCCTGGAATCCTTCCTTCCTTCCTGGAATCCTTCCTTACTGGAGTCCTTCCTTCCTGGAATCCTTCCTTCCTGGAATCCTACCTTCCTGGAATCCTTCCTTCCTTCCTGGAATCCTTCCTTCCTGGAATCCTTCCTTCCTTCCTTCCTTCCTTCCTTCCTTCCTTCCTTCCTTCCTTGCTTCTTGGAATCCTTCCTGGAATCCTTCCTTCCAGGAATCCTTCCTTCCTGGAATCCTTCCTTCCTTCCTTCAATTCTTCCTGGAATACTTCCTTCCTGGGATCCTTCCTTCCTTCCTTCCTTCCTTCCTTCCTTCCTGGAATCCTTCTTTCCTTCCTGGAATCCTTCCTTCCTGGAATCCTTCCTTCCTGGAATCCTTCCTTCCTGGAATACTTCCTTACTGGAATCCTTCCTTCCTTCCTTCCTTCCTGGAATCCTTCCTTCCTGGAATCCTTCCTTCCTGGAATCCTTCCTTCCTGCAAAACTTCCTTCCTGGAATCCGTCCTTCCTTCCTTCCTTCCTGGAAGCCTTCCTTCCTTCCTTCCTGGACTCCTTCCTTCCTTCCTTCCTTCCTTCCTTCCTTCCTTCCTTGCTTCCGACCTTCCTTCCTTCCTTCCTTCCTGGAATCCTTCCTTCCTTCCTTCCTGGAATCCTTCCTTCCTTCCTTCCTTCCTGGAATCCTTCCTTCCTGGAATACTTCCTTACTGGAATCCTTCCTTCCTTCCTTCCTTCCTGGAATCCTTCCTTCCTGGAATCCTTCCTTCCTGCAAAACTTCCTTCCTGGAATCCGTCCTTCCTTCCTTCCCTCCTGGAAGCCTTCATTCCTTCCTTCCTGGACTCCTTCCTTCCTTCCTTCCTTCCTTCCTTCCTTCCTTCCTTGCTTCCGACCTTCCTTCCTTCCTTCCTTCCTGGAATCCTTCCTTCCCACCTTCCTTCCTGGAATCCTTCCTTCCTTCCTTCCTTCCTGGAATCCTTCCTTCCTTCCTGGAATCCTTCCTTCCTGGAATCCTTCCTTCCTTCCTTCCTTCCTGGAATCCTTCCTTCCTTCCTGGAATCCTTCCTTCCTTCCTGGAATCCTTCCTTCCTGGAATCCTTCCTTCCTGGAATCCTTCCTTCCTGGAATCCTTCCTTCCTTCCTGGAATCCTTCCTTCCTGGAATCCTTCCTTCCTGGAATCCTTCTTTCCTTCCTGGAATCCTTCCTTCCTTCCTGGAATC
The DNA here is from genome assembly GCF_052056855.1 of Sturnus vulgaris. Classification (NCBI taxonomy): domain Eukaryota; kingdom Metazoa; phylum Chordata; class Aves; order Passeriformes; family Sturnidae; genus Sturnus; species Sturnus vulgaris. The sequence goes on along the minus strand of NW_028276206.1, from coordinate 7,789 downwards.
CTTCCTTACTGGAGTCCTTCCTTCCTGGAATCCTTCCTTCCTGGAATCCTACCTTCCTGGAATCCTTCCTTCCTTCCTGGAATCCTTCCTTCCTGGAATCCTACCTTCCTGGAATCCTTCCTTCCTTCCTGGAATCCTTCCTTCCTGGAATCCTTCCTTCCTTCCTTCCTTCCTTCCTTCCTTCCTTCCTTCCTTCCTTCCTTCCTTCCTTGCTTCTTGGAATCCTTCCTGGAATCCTTCCTTCCAGGAATCCTTCCTTCCTGGAATCCTTCCTTCCTTCCTTCAATCCTTCCTGGAATACTTCCTTCCTGGGATCCTTCCTTCCTTCCTTCCTTCCTTCCTTCCTTCTTGGAATCCTTCCTTCCTTCCTGGAATCCTTCCTTCCTGGAATCCTTCCTTCCTGGAATACTTCCTTACTGGAATCCTTCCTTCCTTCCTTCCTTCCTGGAATCCTTCCTTCCTGGAATCTTCCCTCCTGGAATCCTTCCTTCCTGCAAAACTTCCTTCCTGGAATCCGTCCTTTCTTCCTTCCTTCCTGGAAGCCTTCCTTCCTTCCTTCCTGGACTCCTTCCTTCCTTCCTTCCTTCCTTCCTTCCTTCCTTCCTTGCTTCCGACCTTCCTTCCTTCCTTCCTTCCTGGAATCCTTCCTTCCTTCCTTCCTGGAATCCTTCCTTCCTTCCTTCCTTCCTGGAATCCTTCCTTCCTGGAATACTTCCTTACTGGAATCCTTCCTTCCTTCCTTCCTTCCTGGAATCCTTCCTTCCTGGAATCCTTCCTTCCTGGAATCCTTCCTTCCTGCAAAACTTCCTTCCTGGAATCCTTCCTTCCTGGAATCCTACCTTCCTGGAATCCTTCCCTCCTTCCTGGAATCCCTCCTTCCTGGAATCCTTCCTTCCTTCCTTCCTTCCTTCCTTCCTTCCTTCCTTCCTTCCTTCCTTCCTTCCTTCCTTCCTTCATTCCTTGCTTCTTGGAATCCTTCCTGGAATCCTTCCTTCCAGGAATCCTTCCTTCCTGGAATCCTTCCTTCCTTCCTTCAATCCTTCCTGGAATACTTCCTTCCTGGGATCCTTCCTTCCTTCCTTCCTTCCTTCCTTCCTTCCTTCCTTCCTTCCTTCCTTCATTCCTTGCTTCTTGGAATCCTTCCTGGAATCCTTCCTTCCAGGAATCCTTCCTTCCTGGAATCCTTCCTTCCTTCCTTCAATCCTTCCTGGAATACTTCCTTCCTGGGATCCTTCCTTCCTTCCTTCCTTCCTTCCTTCCTTCCTGGAATCCTGCCTTCCTTCCTGGAATCCTTCCTTCCTCGAATCCTTCCTTCCTGGAATACTTCCTTACTGGAATCCTTCCTTCCTTCCTTCCTTCCTGGAATCCTTCCTTCCTGGAATCCATCCTGGAATCCTTCCTGGAATCCTTCCTGGAATCCTTCCTTCCTTCCTTTCTTCCTGGAAGCCTTCCTTCCTTCCTTCCTGGACTCCTTCCTTCCTTCCTGGAATCCTTCCTTCCTTCCTTCCTTCCTTCCTGGAATCCTTACTTCCTTCCTTCCTGGAATCCTTCCTTCCTTCCTTACTTCCTTCCTTCCTGGAATCCTTCCTTCCTGGAATCCTTCCTTCCTTCCTGGAATCCTTCCTTCCTGGAATCCTTCCTTCCTTCCTTCCTTCCTGGAATCCTTCCTTCCTTCCTGGAATCCTTCCTTCCTGGAATCCTTCCTTCCTGGAATCCTTCCTTCCTGGAATCCTTCCTTCCTTCCTGGAATCCTTCCTTCCTGGAATCCTTCCTTCCTGGAATCCTTCTTTCCTTCCTGGAATCCTTCCTTCCTTCCTGGAATCCTTCCTTCCTTCCTGGAATCCTTCCTTACTGGAGTCCTTCCTTCCTGGAATCCTTCCTTCCTGGAATCCTACCTTCCTGGAATCCTTCCTTCCTTCCTGGAATCCTTCCTTCCTGGAATCCTTCCTTCCTTCCTTCCTTCCTTCCTTCCTTCCTTCCTTCCTTCCTTCCTTGCTTCTTGGAATCCTTCCTGGAATCCTTCCTTCCAGGAATCCTTCCTTCCTGGAATCCTTCCTTCCTTCCTTCAATTCTTCCTGGAATACTTCCTTCCTGGGATCCTTCCTTCCTTCCTTCCTTCCTTCCTTCCTTCCTGGAATCCTTCTTTCCTTCCTGGAATCCTTCCTTCCTGGAATCCTTCCTTCCTGGAATCCTTCCTTCCTGGAATACTTCCTTACTGGAATCCTTCCTTCCTTCCTTCCTTCCTGGAATCCTTCCTTCCTGGAATCCTTCCTTCCTGGAATCCTTCCTTCCTGCAAAACTTCCTTCCTGGAATCCGTCCTTCCTTCCTTCCTTCCTGGAAGCCTTCCTTCCTTCCTTCCTGGACTCCTTCCTTCCTTCCTTCCTTCCTTCCTTCCTTCCTTCCTTGCTTCCGACCTTCCTTCCTTCCTTCCTTCCTGGAATCCTTCCTTCCTTCCTTCCTGGAATCCTTCCTTCCTTCCTTCCTTCCTGGAATCCTTCCTTCCTGGAATACTTCCTTACTGGAATCCTTCCTTCCTTCCTTCCTTCCTGGAATCCTTCCTTCCTGGAATCCTTCCTTCCTGCAAAACTTCCTTCCTGGAATCCGTCCTTCCTTCCTTCCCTCCTGGAAGCCTTCATTCCTTCCTTCCTGGACTCCTTCCTTCCTTCCTTCCTTCCTTCCTTCCTTCCTTCCTTGCTTCCGACCTTCCTTCCTTCCTTCCTTCCTGGAATCCTTCCTTCCCACCTTCCTTCCTGGAATCCTTCCTTCCTTCCTTCCTTCCTGGAATCCTTCCTTCCTTCCTGGAATCCTTCCTTCCTGGAATCCTTCCTTCCTTCCTTCCTTCCTGGAATCCTTCCTTCCTTCCTGGAATCCTTCCTTCCTTCCTGGAATCCTTCCTTCCTGGAATCCTTCCTTCCTGGAATCCTTCCTTCCTGGAATCCTTCCTTCCTTCCTGGAATCCTTCCTTCCTGGAATCCTTCCTTCCTGGAATCCTTCTTTCCTTCCTGGAATCCTTCCTTCCTTCCTGGAATCCTTCCTTACTGGAGTCCTTCCTTCCTGGAATCCTTCCTTCCTGGAATCCTACCTTCCTGGAATCCTTCCTTCCTTCCTGGAATCCTTCCTTCCTGGAATCCTACCTTCCTGGAATCCTTCCTTCCTTCCTGGAATCCTTCCTTCCTGGAATCCTTCCTTCCTTCCTTCCTTCCTTCCTTCCTTCCTTCCTTCCTTCCTTCCTTCCTTCCTTGCTTCTTGGAATCCTTCCTGGAATCCTTCCTTCCAGGAATCCTTCCTTCCTGGAATCCTTCCTTCCTTCCTTCAATCCTTCCTGGAATACTTCCTTCCTGGGATCCTTCCTTCCTTCCTTCCTTCCTTCCTTCCTTCTTGGAATCCTTCCTTCCTTCCTGGAATCCTTCCTTCCTGGAATCCTTCCTTCCTGGAATACTTCCTTACTGGAATCCTTCCTTCCTTCCTTCCTTCCTGGAATCCTTCCTTCCTGGAATCTTCCTTCCTGGAATCCTTCCTTCCTGCAAAACTTCCTTCCTGGAATCCGTCCTTTCTTCCTTCCTTCCTGGAAGCCTTCCTTCCTTCCTTCCTGGACTCCTTCCTTCCTTCCTTCCTTCCTTCCTTCCTTCCTTCCTTGCTTCCGACCTTCCTTCCTTCCTTCCTTCCTGGAATCCTTCCTTCCTTCCTTCCTGGAATCCTTCCTTCCTTCCTTCCTTCCTGGAATCCTTCCTTCCTGGAATACTTCCTTACTGGAATCCTTCCTTCCTTCCTTCCTTCCTGGAATCCTTCCTTCCTGGAATCCTTCCTTCCTGGAATCCTTCCTTCCTGCAAAACTTCCTTCCTGGAATCCTTCCTTCCTGGAATCCTACCTTCCTGGAATCCTTCCCTCCTTCCTGGAATCCCTCCTTCCTGGAATCCTTCCTTCCTTCCTTCCTTCCTTCCTTCCTTCCTTCCTTCCTTCCTTCCTTCCTTCCTTCCTTCCTTCCTTCATTCCTTGCTTCTTGGAATCCTTCCTGGAATCCTTCCTTCCAGGAATCCTTCCTTCCTGGAATCCTTCCTTCCTTCCTTCAATCCTTCCTGGAATACTTCCTTCCTGGGATCCTTCCTTCCTTCCTTCCTTCCTTCCTTCCTTCCTTCCTTCCTTCCTTCCTTCCTTCCTTCCTTCCTTCCTTCCTTCCTTCCTTCCTTCCTTCCTGGAATCCTTCCTTCCTTCCTTCCTTCCTTCCTTCCTTCCTTCCTTCCTTCCTTCCTTCCTTCCTTCCTTCCTTCCTTCCTTCCTTCCTTCCTTCCTTCCTTCCTTCCTTCCTTCCTTCCTTCCTTCCTTCCTTCCTTCCTTCCTTCTATCTTTCCTTCCTTCCTTCCTGGAATCCTTCCTTCCTGGAATCCTTCCTTCCTGGAATCCTTCCTTCCTGGAATCCTTCCTTCCTGGAATCCTTCCTGGAATCCATCCTGGAATCCTTCCTGGAATCCTTCCTTCCTTCCTTCCTTCCTGGAAGCCTTCCTTCCTTCCTTCCTGGACTCCTTCCTTCCTTCCTGGAATCCTTCCTTCCTTCCTTCCTTCCTTCCTGGAATCCTTACTTCCTTCCTTCCTGGAATCCTTCCTTCCTTCCTGGAATCCTTCCTTCCTGGAATCCTTCCTTCCTTCCTGGAATCCTTCCTTCCTGGAATCCTTCCTGGAATCCTTCCTTCCTGGAATCCTTCCTTCCTTCCTGGAATCCTTCCTTCCTTCCTGGAATCCTTCCTTCCTGGAATCCTTCCTTCCTGGAATCCTTCCTTCCTGGAATCCTTCCTGGAATCCATCCTGGAATCCTTCCTGGAATCCTTCCTGGAATCCTTCCTTCCTTCCTTCCTTCCTGGAAGCCTTCCTTCCTTCCTTCCTGGACTCCTTCCTTCCTTCCTGGAATCCTTCCTTCCTTCCTTCCTTCCTTCCTGGAATCCTTACTTCCTTCCTTCCTGGAATCCTTCCTTCCTTCCTGGAATCCTTCCTTCCTGGAATCCTTCCTTCCTGGAATCCTTCCTTCCTTCCTGGAATCCTTCCTTCCTGGAATCCTTCCTGGAATCCTTCCTTCCTGGAATCCTTCCTTCCTTCCTGGAATCCTTCCTTCCTGGAATCCTTCCTTCCTGGAATCCTTCCTTCCTTCCTGGAATCCTTCCTTCCTGGAATCCTTCCTTCCTGGAATCCTTCTTTCCTTCCTGGAATCCTTCCTGCCTTCCTGGAATCCTTCCTTCCTTCCTGGAATCCTTCCTTACTGGAGTCCTTCCTTCCTGGAATCCTTCCTTCCTGGAATCCTACCTTCCTGGAATCCTTCCTTCCTTCCTTCCTTCCTTCCTTCCTGGAATCCTTCCTTCCTTCCTTCTTCCTTCCTTCCTTCCTTCCTTCCTTCCTTCCTTCCTTCCTTCCTTCCTTCCTTCCTTCCTTCCTTCCTTCCTTCCTTCCTTCCGTGCTTCTTGGAATCCTTCCTGGAATCCTTCCTTCCAGGAATCCTTCCTTCCTGGAATCCTTCCTTCCTTCCTTCCTTCAATCCTTCCTGGAATACTTCCTTCCTGGGATCCTTCCTTCCTTCCTTCCTTCCTTCCTTCCTTCCTGGAATCCTTCCTTCCTTCCTGGAAATCTTCCTTCCTGGAATCCTTCCTTCCTTCCTGGAATCCTTCCTTCCTTCCTGGAATCCTTCCTTCCTGGAATCCTTCCTTCCTGGAATCCTTACTTCCTTCCTTCCTTACTGGAGTCCTTCCTTCCTGGAATCCTTCCTTCCTGGAATCCTACCTTCCTGGAATCCTTCCTTCCTTCCTGGAATCCTTCCTTCCTGGAATCCTTCCTTCCTTCCTTCCTTCCTTCCTTCCTTCCTTCCTTCCTTCCTTCCTTGCTTCTTGGAATCCTTCCTGGAATCCTTCCTTCCAGGAATCCTTCCTTCCTGGAATCCTTCCTTCCTTCCTTCAATTCTTCCTGGAATACTTCCTTCCTGGGATCCTTCCTTCCTTCCTTCCTTCCTTCCTTCCTTCCTGGAATCCTTCTTTCCTTCCTGGAATCCTTCCTTCCTGGAATCCTTCCTTCCTGGAATCCTTCCTTCCTGGAATACTTCCTTACTGGAATCCTTCCTTCCTTCCTTCCTTCTGGAATCCTTCCTTCCTGGAATCCTTCCTTCCTGGAATCCTTCCTTCCTGCAAAACTTCCTTCCTGGAATCCGTCCTTCCTTCCTTCCTTCCTGGAAGCCTTCCTTCCTTCCTTCCTGGACTCCTTCCTTCCTTCCTTCCTTCCTTCCTTCCTTCCTTCCTTGCTTCCGACCTTCCTTCCTTCCTTCCTTCCTGGAATCCTTCCTTCCTTCCTTCCTGGAATCCTTCCTTCCTTCCTTCCTTCCTGGAATCCTTCCTTCCTGGAATACTTCCTTACTGGAATCCTTCCTTCCTTCCTTCCTTCCTGGAATCCTTCCTTCCTGGAATCCTTCCTTCCTGCAAAACTTCCTTCCTGGAATCCGTCCTTCCTTCCTTCCCTCCTGGAAGCCTTCATTCCTTCCTTCCTGGACTCCTTCCTTCCTTCCTTCCTTCCTTCCTTCCTTCCTTCCTTGCTTCCGACCTTCCTTCCTTCCTTCCTTCCTGGAATCCTTCCTTCCCACCTTCCTTCCTGGAATCCTTCCTTCCTTCCTTCCTTCCTGGAATCCTTCCTTCCTTCCTGGAATCCTTCCTTCCTGGAATCCTTCCTTCCTTCCTTCCTTCCTGGAATCCTTCCTTCCTTCCTGGAATCCTTCCTTCCTTCCTGGAATCCTTCCTTCCTGGAATCCTTCCTTCCTGGAATCCTTCCTTCCTGGAATCCTTCCTTCCTTCCTGGAATCCTTCCTTCCTGGAATCCTTCCTTCCTGGAATCCTTCTTTCCTTCCTGGAATCCTTCTTCCTTCCTGGAATCCTTCCTTACTGGAGTCCTTCCTTCCTGGAATCCTTCCTTCCTGGAATCCTACCTTCCTGGAATCCTTCCTTCCTTCCTGGAATCCTTCCTTCCTGGAATCCTACCTTCCTGGAATCCTTCCTTCCTTCCTGGAATCCTTCCTTCCTGGAATCCTTCCTTCCTTCCTTCCTTCCTTCCTTCCTTCCTTCCTTCCTTCCTTCCTTCCTTCCTTGCTTCTTGGAATCCTTCCTGGAATCCTTCCTTCCAGGAATCCTTCCTTCCTGGAATCCTTCCTTCCTTCCTTCAATCCTTCCTGGAATACTTCCTTCCTGGGATCCTTCCTTCCTTCCTTCCTTCCTTCCTTCCTTCTTGGAATCCTTCCTTCCTTCCTGGAATCCTTCCTTCCTGGAATCCTTCCTTCCTGGAATACTTCCTTACTGGAATCCTTCCTTCCTTCCTTCCTTCCTGGAATCCTTCCTTCCTGGAATCTTCCTTCCTGGAATCCTTCCTTCCTGCAAAACTTCCTTCCTGGAATCCGTCCTTTCTTCCTTCCTTCCTGGAAGCCTTCCTTCCTTCCTTCCTGGACTCCTTCCTTCCTTCCTTCCTTCCTTCCTTCCTTCCTTCCTTGCTTCCGACCTTCCTTCCTTCCTTCCTTCCTGGAATCCTTCCTTCCTTCCTTCCTGGAATCCTTCCTTCCTTCCTTCCTTCCTGGAATCCTTCCTTCCTGGAATACTTCCTTACTGGAATCCTTCCTTCCTTCCTTCCTTCCTGGAATCCTTCCTTCCTGGAATCCTTCCTTCCTGGAATCCTTCCTTCCTGCAAAACTTCCTTCCTGGAATCCTTCCTTCCTGGAATCCTACCTTCCTGGAATCCTTCCCTCCTTCTGGAATCCCTCCTTCCTGGAATCCTTA
>NW_028276205.1:0-37686 GCF_052056855.1 Sturnus vulgaris | reverse complement strand
TTAACAGCAGAAGCAGCAGAGGCACAAACTGCACGACGAGAGGGGACACCGTAGAACACGTCTCTGTCCCTGGCACATTTGCGTGTGCGATACTTCCCTCCGGCTCTTCGGGCCTTGCGAAGCTCTGTGTACTGCGAGCGCTGCTACTCGCAGCTGAGAAGGACCGTGGAGCTAGCGGCGAATTCGGAGAGCTCTTCGCTGCACTGCGCCGCTCGCAAGCGGCCTTCGTTCTTCGCCTTCTGCCGTCCGGCGAGAGCTGAACTCCAGCGGTCCGTTGCAGCTCTGCCCAACAGCGTGTTCTCGGTTCTGCGGGCAAGCACGCCCTCTTGCCTTGGCCCCGAGAGCAAAGTCCCGAGCGAGCACTCGACTCAGTGCAATGCACCCGGAAGGACGCTCTCGCTCGCCTTTCAAGGAGCGATTCCTAACAGCAGAAGCAGCAGAGGCACAAACTGCACGACGAGAGGGGACACCGTAGAACACGTCTCTGTCCTGGGCACATTTGCGTGTGCGATACTTCCCTCCGGCTCTTCGGGCCTTGCGAAGCTCTGTGTACTGCGAGCGCTGCTACTCGCAGCTGAGAAGGACCGTGGGAGCTAGCGGCGAATTCGGAGAGCTCTTCGCTGCACTGCGCCGCTCGCAAGCGGCTTCGTTCTTCGCCTTCTGCCGTCCGGCGAGAGCTGAACTCCAGCGGGTCCGTTGCAGCTCTGCCCAACAGCGTGTTCTCGGTTCTGCGGGCAAGCACGCCCTCTTGCCTTGGCCCCGAGAGCAAAGTCCCGAGCGAGCACTCGACTCAGTGCAATGCACCGAAGGACGCTCTCGCTCGCCTTTCAAGGAGCGATTCCTAACAGCAGAAGCAGCAGAGGCACAAACTGCACGACGAGAGGGGACACCGTAGAACACGTCTCTGTCCTGGCACATTTGCGTGTGCGATACTTCCCTCCGGCTCTTCGGGCCTTGCGAAGCTCTGTGTACTGCGAGCGCTGCTACTCGCAGCTGAGAAGGACCGTGGAGCTAGCGGCGAATTCGGAGAGCTCTTCGCTGCACTGCGCCGCTCGCAAGCGGCTTCGTTCTTCGCCTTCTGCCGTCCGGCGAGAGCTGAACTCCAGCGGTCCGTTGCAGCTCTGCCCAACAGCGTGTTCTCGGTTCTGCGGGCAAGCACGCCCTCTTGCCTTGGCCCCGAGAGCAAAGTCCCGAGCGAGCACTCGACTCAGTGCAATGCACCCGGAAGGACGCTCTCGCTCGCCTTTCAAGGAGCGATTCCTAACAGCAGAAGCAGCAGAGGCACAAACTGCACGACGAGAGGGGACACCGTAGAACACGTCTCTGTCCTGGCACATTTGCGTGTGCGATACTTCCCTCCGGCTCTTCGGGCCTTGCGAAGCTCTGTGTACTGCGAGCGCTGCTACTCGCAGCTGAGAAGGACCGTGGAGCTAGCGGCGAATTCGGAGAGCTCTTCGCTGCACTGCGCCGCTCGCAAGCGGCTTCGTTCTTCGCCTTCTGCCGTCCGGCGAGAGCTGAACTCCAGCGGTCCGTTGCAGCTCTGCCCAACAGCGTGTTCTCGGTTCTGCGGGCAAGCACGCCCTCTTGCCTTGGCCCCGAGAGCAAAGTCCCGAGCGAGCACTCGACTCAGTGCAATGCACCCGGAAGGACGCTCTCGCTCGCCTTTCAAGGAGCGATTCCTAACAGCAGAAGCAGCAGAGGCACAAACTGCACGACGAGAGGGGACACCGTAGAACACGTCTCTGTCCTGGCACATTTGCGTGTGCGATACTTCCCTCCGGCTCTTCGGGCCTTGCGAAGCTCTGTGTACTGCGAGCGCTGCTACTCGCAGCTGAGAAGGACCGTGGAGCTAGCGGCGAATTCGGAGAGCTCTTCGCTGCACTGCGCCGCTCGCAAGCGGCTTCGTTCTTCGCCTTCTGCCGTCCGGCGAGAGCTGAACTCCAGCGGTCCGTTGCAGCTCTGCCCAACAGCGTGTTCTCGGTTCTGCGGGCAAGCACGCCCTCTTGCCTTGGCCCCGAGAGCAAAGTCCCGAGCGAGCACTCGACTCAGTGCAATGCACCCGGAAGGACGCTCTCGCTCGCCTTTCAAGGAGCGATTCCTAACAGCAGAAGCAGCAGAGGCACAAACTGCACGACGAGAGGGGACACCGTAGAACACGTCTCTGTCCTGGCACATTTGCGTGTGCGATACTTCCCTCCGGCTCTTCGGGCCTTGCGAAGCTCTGTGTACTGCGAGCGCTGCTACTCGCAGCTGAGAAGGACCGTGGAGCTAGCGGCGAATTCGGAGAGCTCTTCGCTGCACTGCGCCGCTCGCAAGCGGCTTCGTTCTTCGCCTTCTGCCGTCCGGCGAGAGCTGAACTCCAGCGGTCCGTTGCAGCTCTGCCCAACAGCGTGTTCTCGGTTCTGCGGGCAAGCACGCCCTCTTGCCTTGGCCCCGAGAGCAAAGTCCCGAGCGAGCACTCGACTCAGTGCAATGCACCCGGAAGGACGCTCTCGCTCGCCTTTCAAGGAGCGATTCCTAACAGCAGAAGCAGCAGAGGCACAAACTGCACGACGAGAGGGGGACACCGTAGAACACGTCTCTGTCCTGGCACATTTGCGTGTGCGATACTTCCCTCCGGCTCTTCGGGCCTTGCGAAGCTCTGTGTACTGCGAGCGCTGCTACTCGCAGCTGAGAAGGACCGTGGAGCTAGCGGCGAATTCGGAGAGCTCTTCGCTGCACTGCGCCGCTCGCAAGCGGCTTCGTTCTTCGCCTTCTGCCGTCCGGCGAGAGCTGAACTCCAGCGGTCCGTTGCAGCTCTGCCCAACAGCGTGTTCTCGGTTCTGCGGGCAAGCACGCCCTCTTGCCTTGGCCCCGAGAGCAAAGTCCCGAGCGAGCACTCGACTCAGTGCAATGCACCCGGAAGGACGCTCTCGCTCGCCTTTCAAGGAGCGATTCCTAACAGCAGAAGCAGCAGAGGCACAAACTGCACGACGAGAGGGGACACCGTAGAACACGTCTCTGTCCTGGCACATTTGCGTGTGCGATACTTCCCTCCGGCTCTTCGGGCCTTGCGAAGCTCTGTGTACTGCGAGCGCTGCTACTCGCAGCTGAGAAGGACCGTGGAGCTAGCGGCGAATTCGGAGAGCTCTTCGCTGCACTGCGCCGCTCGCAAGCGGCTTCGTTCTTCGCCTTCTGCCGTCCGGCGAGAGCTGAACTCCAGCGGTCCGTTGCAGCTCTGCCCAACAGCGTGTTCTCGGTTCTGCGGGCAAGCACGCCCTCTTGCCTTGGCCCCGAGAGCAAAGTCCCGAGCGAGCACTCGACTCAGTGCAATGCACCCGGAAGGACGCTCTCGCTCGCCTTTCAAGGAGCGATTCCTAACAGCAGAAGCAGCAGAGGCACAAACTGCACGACGAGAGGGGACACCGTAGAACACGTCTCTGTCCTGGCACATTTGCGTGTGCGATACTTCCCTCCGGCTCTTCGGGCCTTGCGAAGCTCTGTGTACTGCGAGCGCTGCTACTCGCAGCTGAGAAGGACCGTGGAGCTAGCGGCGAATTCGGAGAGCTCTTCGCTGCACTGCGCCGCTCGCAAGCGGCTTCGTTCTTCGCCTTCTGCCGTCCGGCGAGAGCTGAACTCCAGCGGTCCGTTGCAGCTCTGCCCAACAGCGTGTTCTCGGTTCTGCGGGCAAGCACGCCCTCTTGCCTTGGCCCCGAGAGCAAAGTCCCGAGCGAGCACTCGACTCAGTGCAATGCACCCGGAAGGACGCTCTCGCTCGCCTTTCAAGGAGCGATTCCTAACAGCAGAAGCAGCAGAGGCACAAACTGCACGACGAGAGGGGACACCGTAGAACACGTCTCTGTCCTGGCACATTTGCGTGTGCGATACTTCCCTCCGGCTCTTCGGGCCTTGCGAAGCTCTGTGTACTGCGAGCGCTGCTACTCGCAGCTGAGAAGGACCGTGGAGCTAGCGGCGAATTCGGAGAGCTCTTCGCTGCACTGCGCCGCTCGCAAGCGGCTTCGTTCTTCGCCTTCTGCCGTCCGGCGAGAGCTGAACTCCAGCGGTCCGTTGCAGCTCTGCCCAACAGCGTGTTCTCGGTTCTGCGGGCAAGCACGCCCTCTTGCCTTGGCCCCGAGAGCAAAGTCCCGAGCGAGCACTCGACTCAGTGCAATGCACCCGGAAGGACGCTCTCGCTCGCCTTTCAAGGAGCGATTCCTAACAGCAGAAGCAGCAGAGGCACAAACTGCACGACGAGAGGGGACACCGTAGAACACGTCTCTGTCCTGGCACATTTGCGTGTGCGATACTTCCCTCCGGCTCTTCGGGCCTTGCGAAGCTCTGTGTACTGCGAGCGCTGCTACTCGCAGCTGAGAAGGACCGTGGAGCTAGCGGCGAATTCGGAGAGCTCTTCGCTGCACTGCGCCGCTCGCAAGCGGCTTCGTTCTTCGCCTTCTGCCGTCCGGCGAGAGCTGAACTCCAGCGGTCCGTTGCAGCTCTGCCCAACAGCGTGTTCTCGGTTCTGCGGGCAAGCACGCCCTCTTGCCTTGGCCCCGAGAGCAAAGTCCCGAGCGAGCACTCGACTCAGTGCAATGCACCCGGAAGGACGCTCTCGCTCGCCTTTCAAGGAGCGATTCCTAACAGCAGAAGCAGCAGAGGCAAACTGCACGACGAGAGGGGACACCGTAGAACACGTCTCTGTCCTGGCACATTTGCGTGTGCGATACTTCCCTCCGGCTCTTCGGGCCTTGCGAAGCTCTGTGTACTGCGAGCGCTGCTACTCGCAGCTGAGAAGGACCGTGGAGCTAGCGGCGAATTCGGAGAGCTCTTCGCTGCACTGCGCCGCTCGCAAGCGGCTTCGTTCTTCGCCTTCTGCCGTCCGGCGAGAGCTGAACTCCAGCGGTCCGTTGCAGCTCTGCCCAACAGCGTGTTCTCGGTTCTGCGGGCAAGCACGCCCTCTTGCCTTGGCCCCGAGAGCAAAGTCCCGAGCGAGCACTCGACTCAGTGCAATGCACCCGGAAGGACGCTCTCGCTCGCCTTTCAAGGAGCGATTCCTAACAGCAGAAGCAGCAGAGGCACAAACTGCACGACGAGAGGGGACACCGTAGAACACGTCTCTGTCCTGGCACATTTGCGTGTGCGATACTTCCCTCCGGCTCTTCGGGCCTTGCGAAGCTCTGTGTACTGCGAGCGCTGCTACTCGCAGCTGAGAAGGACCGTGGAGCTAGCGGCGAATTCGGAGAGCTCTTCGCTGCACTGCGCCGCTCGCAAGCGGCTTCGTTCTTCGCCTTCTGCCGTCCGGCGAGAGCTGAACTCCAGCGGTCAGTTGCAGCTCTGCCCAACAGCGTGTTCTCGGTTCTGCGGGCAAGCACGCCCTCTTGCCTTGGCCCCGAGAGCAAAGTCCCGAGCGAGCACTCGACTCAGTGCAATGCACCCGGAAGGACGCTCTCGCTCGCCTTTCAAGGAGCGATTCCTAACAGCAGAAGCAGCAGAGGCACAAACTGCACGACGAGAGGGGACACCGTAGAACACGTCTCTGTCCTGGCACATTTGCGTGTGCGATACTTCCCTCCGGCTCTTCGGGCCTTGCGAAGCTCTGTGTACTGCGAGCGCTGCTACTCGCAGCTGAGAAGGACCGTGGAGCTAGCGGCGAATTCGGAGAGCTCTTCGCTGCACTGCGCCGCTCGCAAGCGGCTTCGTTCTTCCGCCTTCTGCCGTCCGGCGAGAGCTGAACTCCAGCGGTCCGTTGCAGCTCTGCCCAACAGCGTGTTCTCGGTTCTGCGGGCAAGCACGCCCTCTTGCCTTGGCCCCGAGAGCAAAGTCCCGAGCGAGCACTCGACTCAGTGCAATGCACCCGGAAGGACGCTCTCGCTCGCCTTTCAAGGAGCGATTCCTAACAGCAGAAGCAGCAGAGGCACAAACTGCACGACGAGAGGGGACACCGTAGAACACGTCTCTGTCCTGGCACATTTGCGTGTGCGATACTTCCCTCCGGCTCTTCGGGCCTTGCGAAGCTCTGTGTACTGCGAGCGCTGCTACTCGCAGCTGAGAAGGACCGTGGAGCTAGCGGCGAATTCGGAGAGCTCTTCGCTGCACTGCGCCGCTCGCAAGCGGCTTCGTTCTTCGCCTTCTGCCGTCCGGCGAGAGCTGAACTCCAGCGGTCAGTTGCAGCTCTGCCCAACAGCGTGTTCTCGGTTCTGCGGGCAAGCACGCCCTCTTGCCTTGGCCCCGAGAGCAAAGTCCCGAGCGAGCACTCGACTCAGTGCAATGCACCCGGAAGGACGCTCTCGCTCGCCTTTCAAGGAGCGATTCCTAACAGCAGAAGCAGCAGAGGCACAAACTGCACGACGAGAGGGGACACCGTAGAACACGTCTCTGTCCTGGCACATTTGCGTGTGCGATACTTCCCTCCGGCTCTTCGGGCCTTGCGAAGCTCTGTGTACTGCGAGCGCTGCTACTCGCAGCTGAGAAGGACCGTGGAGCTAGCGGCGAATTCGGAGAGCTCTTCGCTGCACTGCGCCGCTCGCAAGCGGCTTCGTTCTTCGCCTTCTGCCGTCCGGCGAGAGCTGAACTCCAGCGGTCCGTTGCAGCTCTGCCCAACAGCGTGTTCTCGGTTCTGCGGGCAAGCACGCCCTCTTGCCTTGGCCCCGAGAGCAAAGTCCCGAGCGAGCACTCGACTCAGTGCAATGCACCCGGAAGGACGCTCTCGCTCGCCTTTCAAGGAGCGATTCCTAACAGCAGAAGCAGCAGAGGCACAAACTGCACGACGAGAGGGGACACCGTAGAACACGTCTCTGTCCTGGCACATTTGCGTGTGCGATACTTCCCTCCGGCTCTTCGGGCCTTGCGAAGCTCTGTGTACTGCGAGCGCTGCTACTCGCAGCTGAGAAGGACCGTGGAGCTAGCGGCGAATTCGGAGAGCTCTTCGCTGCACTGCGCCGCTCGCAAGCGCCTTCGTTCTTCGCCTTCTGCCGTCCGGCGAGAGCTGAACTCCAGCGGTCCGTTGCAGCTCTGCCCAACAGCGTGTTCTCGGTTCTGCGGGCAAGCACGCCCTCTTGCCTTGGCCCCGAGAGCAAAGTCCCGAGCGAGCACTCGACTCAGTGCAATGCACCCGGAAGGACGCTCTCGCTCGCCTTTCAAGGAGCGATTCCTAACAGCAGAAGCAGCAGAGGCACAAACTGCACGACGAGAGGGGACAACGTAGAACACGTCTCTGTCCTGGCACATTTGCGTGTGCGATACTTCCCTCCGGCTCTTCGGGCCTTGCGAAGCTCTGTGTACTGCGAGCGCTGCTACTCGCAGCTGAGAAGGACCGTGGAGCTAGCGGCGAATTCGGAGAGCTCTTCGCTGCACTGCGCCGCTCGCAAGCGGCTTCGTTCTTCGCCTTCTGCCGTCCGGCGAGAGGCTGAACTCCAGCGGTCAGTTGCAGCTCTGCCCAACAGCGTGTTCTCGGTTCTGCGGGCAAGCACGCCCTCTTGCCTTGGCCCCGAGAGCAAAGTCCCGAGCGAGCACTCGACTCAGTGCAATGCACCCGGAAGGACGCTCTCGCTCGCCTTTCAAGGAGCGATTCCTAACAGCAGAAGCAGCAGAGGCACAAACTGCACGACGAGAGGGGACACCGTAGAACACGTCTCTGTCCTGGCACATTTGCGTGTGCGATACTTCCCTCCGGCTCTTCGGGCCTTGCGAAGCTCTGTGTACTGCGAGCGCTGCTACTCGCAGCTGAGAAGGACCGTGGAGCTAGCGGCGAATTCGGAGAGCTCTTCGCTGCACTGCGCCGCTCGCAAGCGGCTTCGTTCTTCGCCTTCTGCCGTCCGGCGAGAGCTGAACTCCAGCGGTCCGTTGCAGCTCTGCCCAACAGCGTGTTCTCGGTTCTGCGGGCAAGCACGCCCTCTTGCCTTGGCCCCGAGAGCAAAGTCCCGAGCGAGCACTCGACTCAGTGCAATGCACCCGGAAGGACGCTCTCGCTCGCCTTTCAAGGAGCGATTCCTAACAGCAGAAGCAGCAGAGGCACAAACTGCACGACGAGAGGGGACAACGTAGAACACGTCTCTGTCCTGGCACATTTGCGTGTGCGATACTTCCCTCCGGCTCTTCGGGCCTTGCGAAGCTCTGTGTACTGCGAGCGCTGCTACTCGCAGCTGAGAAGGACCGTGGAGCTAGCGGCGAATTCGGAGAGCTCTTCGCTGCACTGCGCCGCTCGCAAGCGGCTTCGTTCTTCGCCTTCTGCCGTCCGGCGAGAGCTGAACTCCAGCGGTCAGTTGCAGCTCTGCCCAACAGCGTGTTCTCGGTTCTGCGGGCAAGCACGCCCTCTTGCCTTGGCCCCGAGAGCAAAGTCCCGAGCGAGCACTCGACTCAGTGCAATGCACCCGGAAGGGACGCTCTCGCTCGCCTTTCAAGGAGCGATTCCTAACAGCAGAAGCAGCAGAGGCACAAACTGCACGACGAGAGGGGACACCGTAGAACACGTCTCTGTCCTGGCACATTTGCGTGTGCGATACTTCCCTCCGGCTCTTCGGGCCTTGCGAAGCTCTGTGTACTGCGAGCGCTTGCTACTCGCAGCTGAGAAGGACCGTGGAGCTAGCGGCGAATTCGGAGAGCTCTTCGCTGCACTGCGCCGCTCGCAAGCGGCTTCGTTCTTCGCCTTCTGCCGTCCGGCGAGAGCTGAACTCCAGCGGTCCGTTGCAGCTCTGCCCAACAGCGTGTTCTCGGTTCTGCGGGCAAGCACGCCCTCTTGCCTTGGCCCCGAGAGCAAAGTCCCGAGCGAGCACTCGACTCAGTGCAATGCACCCGGAAGGACGCTCTCGCTCGCCTTTCAAGGAGCGATTCCTAACAGCAGAAGCAGCAGAGGCACAAACTGCACGACGAGAGGGGACACCGTAGAACACGTCTCTGTCCTGGCACATTTGCGTGTGCGATACTTCCCTCCGGCTCTTCGGGCCTTGCGAAGCTCTGTGTACTGCGAGCGCTGCTACTCGCAGCTGAGAAGGACCGTGGAGCTAGCGGCGAATTCGGAGAGCTCTTCGCTGCACTGCGCCGCTCGCAAGCGCCTTCGTTCTTCGCCTTCTGCCGTCCGGCGAGAGCTGAACTCCAGCGGTCCGTTGCAGCTCTGCCCAACAGCGTGTTCTCGGTTCTGCGGGCAAGCACGCCCTCTTGCCTTGGCCCCGAGAGCAAAGTCCCGAGCGAGCACTCGACTCAGTGCAATGCACCCGGAAGGACGCTCTCGCTCGCCTTTCAAGGAGCGATTCCTAACAGCAGAAGCAGCAGAGGCACAAACTGCACGACGAGAGGGGACACCGTAGAACACGTCTCTGTCCTGGCACATTTGCGTGTGCGATACTTCCCTCCGGCTCTTCGGGCCTTGCGAAGCTCTGTGTACTGCGAGCGCTGCTACTCGCAGCTGAGAAGGACCGTGGAGCTAGCGGCGAATTCGGAGAGCTCTTCGCTGCACTGCGCCGCTCGCAAGCGCCTTCGTTCTTCGCCTTCTGCCGTCCGGCGAGAGCTGAACTCCAGCGGTCCGTTGCAGCTCTGCCCAACAGCGTGTTCTCGGTTCTGCGGGCAAGCACGCCCTCTTGCCTTGGCCCCGAGAGCAAAGTCCCGAGCGAGCACTCGACTCAGTGCAATGCACCCGGAAGGACGCTCTCGCTCGCCTTTCAAGGAGCGATTCCTAACAGCAGAAGCAGCAGAGGCACAAACTGCACGACGAGAGGGGACACCGTAGAACACGTCTCTGTCCTGGCACATTTGCGTGTGCGATACTTCCCTCCGGCTCTTCGGGCCTTGCGAAGCTCTGTGTACTGCGAGCGCTGCTACTCGCAGCTGAGAAGGACCGTGGAGCTAGCGGCGAATTCGGAGAGCTCTTCGCTGCACTGCGCCGCTCGCAAGCGGCTTCGTTCTTCGCCTTCTGCCGTCCGGCGAGAGCTGAACTCCAGCGGTCCGTTGCAGCTCTGCCCAACAGCGTGTTCTCGGTTCTGCGGGCAAGCACGCCCTCTTGCCTTGGCCCCGAGAGCAAAGTCCCGAGCGAGCACTCGACTCAGTGCAATGCACCCGGAAGGACGCTCTCGCTCGCCTTTCAAGGAGCGATTCCTAACAGCAGAAGCAGCAGAGGCACAAACTGCACGACGAGAGGGGACACCGTAGAACACGTCTCTGTCCTGGCACATTTGCGTGTGCGATACTTCCCTCCGGCTCTTCGGGCCTTGCGAAGCTCTGTGTACTGCGAGCGCTGCTACTCGCAGCTGAGAAGGACCGTGGAGCTAGCGGCGAATTCGGAGAGCTCTTCGCTGCACTGCGCCGCTCGCAAGCGGCTTCGTTCTTCGCCTTCTGCCGTCCGGCGAGAGCTGAACTCCAGCGGTCCGTTGCAGCTCTGCCCAACAGCGTGTTCTCGGTTCTGCGGGCAAGCACGCCCTCTTGCCTTGGCCCCGAGAGCAAAGTCCCGAGCGAGCACTCGACTCAGTGCAATGCACCCGGAAGGACGCTCTCGCTCGCCTTTCAAGGAGCGATTCCTAACAGCAGAAGCAGCAGAGGCACAAACTGCACGACGAGAGGGGACACCGTAGAACACGTCTCTGTCCTGGCACATTTGCGTGTGCGATACTTCCCTCCGGCTCTTCGGGCCTTGCGAAGCTCTGTGTACTGCGAGCGCTGCTACTCGCAGCTGAGAAGGACCGTGGAGCTAGCGGCGAATTCGGAGAGCTCTTCGCTGCACTGCGCCGCTCGCAAGCGGCTTCGTTCTTCGCCTTCTGCCGTCCGGCGAGAGCTGAACTCCAGCGGTCCGTTGCAGCTCTGCCCAACAGCGTGTTCTCGGTTCTGCGGGCAAGCACGCCCTCTTGCCTTGGCCCGCGAGAGCAAAGTCCCGAGCGAGCACTCGACTCAGTGCAATGCACCCGGAAGGACGCTCTCGCTCGCCTTTCAAGGAGCGATTCCTAACAGCAGAAGCAGCAGAGGCACAAACTGCACGACGAGAGGGGACACCGTAGAACACGTCTCTGTCCTGGCACATTTGCGTGTGCGATACTTCCCTCCGGCTCTTCGGGCCTTGCGAAGCTCTGTGTACTGCGAGCGCTGCTACTCGCAGCTGAGAAGGACCGTGGAGCTAGCGGCGAATTCGGAGAGCTCTTCGCTGCACTGCGCCGCTCGCAAGCGGCTTCGTTCTTCGCCTTCTGCCGTCCGGCGAGAGCTGAACTCCAGCGGTCCGTTGCAGCTCTGCCCAACAGCGTGTTCTCGGTTCTGCGGGCAAGCACGCCCTCTTGCCTTGGCCCCGAGAGCAAAGTCCCGAGCGAGCACTCGACTCAGTGCAATGCACCCGGAAGGACGCTCTCGCTCGCCTTTCAAGGAGCGATTCCTAACAGCAGAAGCAGCAGAGGCACAAACTGCACGACGAGAGGGGACACCGTAGAACACGTCTCTGTCCTGGCAGATTTTCGTGTGCGATACTTCCCTCCGGGCTCTTCGGGCCTTGCGAAGCTCTGTGTACTGCGAGCGCTGCTACTCGCAGCTGAGAAGGACCGTGGAGCTAGCGGCGAATTCGGAGAGCTCTTCGCTGCACTGCGCCGCTCGCAAGCGCCTTCGTTCTTCGCGTTCTGCCGTCCGGCGAGAGCTTGAACTCCAGCGGTCCGTTGCAGCTCTGCCCAACAGCGTGTTCTCGGTTCTGCGGGCAAGCACGCCCTCTTGCCTTGGCCCCGAGAGCAAAGTCCCGAGCGAGCACTCGACTCAGTGCAATGCACCCGGAAGGACGCTCTCGCTCGCCTTTCAAGGAGCGATTCCTAACAGCAGAAGCAGCAGAGGCACAAACTGCACGACGAGAGGGGACACCGTAGAACACGTCTCTGTCCTGGCACATTTGCGTGTGCGATACTTCCCTCCGGCTCTTCGGGCCTTGCGAAGCTCTGTGTACTGCGAGCGCTGCTACTCGCAGCTGAGAAGGACCGTGGAGCTAGCGGCGAATTCGGAGAGCTCTTCGCTGCACTGCGCCGCTCGCAAGCGCCTTCGTTCTTCGCCTTCTGCCGTCCGGCGAGAGCTGAACTCCAGCGGTCCGTTGCAGCTCTGCCCAACAGCGTGTTCTCGGTTCTGCGGGCAAGCACGCCCTCTTGCCTTGGCCCCGAGAGCAAAGTCCCGAGCGAGCACTCGACTCAGTGCAATGCACCCGGAAGGACGCTCTCGCTCGCCTTTCAAGGAGCGATTCCTAACAGCAGAAGCAGCAGAGGCACAAACTGCACGACGAGAAGGGACAACGTAGAACACGTCTCTGTCCTGGCACATTTGCGTGTGCGATACTTCCCTCCGGCTCTTCGGGCCTTGCGAAGCTCTGTGTACTGCGAGCGCTGCTACTCGCAGCTGAGAAGGACCGTGGAGCTAGCGGCGAATTCGGAGAGCTCTTCGCTGCACTGCGCCGCTCGCAAGCGCCTTCGTTCTTCGCCTTCTGCCGTCCGGCGAGAGCTGAACTCCAGCGGTCCGTTGCAGCTCTGCCCAACAGCGTGTTCTCGGTTCTGCGGGCAAGCACGCCCTCTTGCCTTGGCCCCGAGAGCAAAGTCCCGAGCGAGCACTCGACTCAGTGCAATGCACCCGGAAGGACGCTCTCGCTCGCCTTTCAAGGAGCGATTCCTAACAGCAGAAGCAGCAGAGGCACAAACTGCACGACGAGAGGGGACAACGTAGAACACGTCTCTGTCCTGGCACATTTGCGTGTGCGATACTTCCCTCCGGCTCTTCGGGCCTTGCGAAGCTCTGTGTACTGCGAGCGCTGCTACTCGCAGCTGAGAAGGACCGTGGAGCTAGCGGCGAATTCGGAGAGCTCTTCGCTGCACTGCGCCGCTCGCAAGCGCCTTCGTTCTTCGCCTTCTGCCGTCCGGCGAGAGCTGAACTCCAGCGGTCCGTTGCAGCTCTGCCCAACAGCGTGTTCTCGGTTCTGCGGGCAAGCACGCCCTCTTGCCTTGGCCGCGAGAGCAAAGTCCCGAGCGAGCACTCGACTCAGTGCAATGCACCCGGAAGGACGCTCTCGCTCGCCTTTCAAGGAGCGATTCCTAACAGCAGAAGCAGCAGAGGCACAAACTGCACGACGAGAGGGGACACCGTAGAACACGTCTCTGTCCTGGCACATTTGCGTGTGCGATACTTCCCTCCGGCTCTTCGGGCCTTGCGAAGCTCTGTGTACTGCGAGCGCTGCTACTCGCAGCTGAGAAGGACCGTGGAGCTAGCGGCGAATTCGGAGAGCTCTTCGCTGCACTGCGCCGCTCGCAAGCGGCTTCGTTCTTCGCCTTCTGCCGTCCGGCGAGAGCTGAACTCCAGCGGTCCGTTGCAGCTCTGCCCAACAGCGTGTTCTCGGTTCTGCGGGCAAGCACGCCCTCTTGCCTTGGCCCCGAGAGCAAAGTCCCGAGCGAGCACTCGACTCAGTGCAATGCACCCGGAAGGACGCTCTCGCTCGCCTTTCAAGGAGCGATTCCTAACAGCAGAAGCAGCAGAGGCACAAACTGCACGACGAGAGGGGACACCGTAGAACACGTCTCTGTCCTGGCACATTTGCGTGTGCGATACTTCCCTCCGGGTCTTCGGGCCTTGCGAAAGCTCTGTGTACTGCGAGCGCTGCTACTCGCAGCTGAGAAGGACCGTGGAGCTAGCGGCGAATTCGGAGAGCTCTTCGCTGCACTGCGCCGCTCGCAAGCGCCTTCGTTCTTCGCCTTCTGCCGTCGGCGAGAGCTGAACTCCAGCGGTCCGTTGCAGCTCTGCCCAACAGCGTGTTCTCGGTTCTGCGGGCAAGCACGCCCTCTTGCCTTGGCCCCGAGAGCAAAGTCCCCGAGCGAGCACTCGACTCAGTGCAATGCACCCGGAAGGACGCTCTCGCTCGCCTTTCAAGGAGCGATTCCTAACAGCAGAAGCAGCAGAGGCACAAACTGCACGACGAGAGGGGACACCGTAGAACACGTCTCTGTCCTGGCACATTTGCGTGTGCGATACTTCCCTCCGGCTCTTCGGGCCTTGCGAAGCTCTGTGTACTGCGAGCGCTGCTACTCGCAGCTGAGAAGGACCGTGGAGCTAGCGGCGAATTCGGAGAGCTCTTCGCTGCACTGCGCCGCTCGCAAGCGCCTTCGTTCTTCGCCTTCTGCCGTCCGGCGAGAGCTGAACTCCAGCGGTCCGTTGCAGCTCTGCCCAACAGCGTGTTCTCGGTTCTGCGGGCAAGCACGCCCTCTTGCCTTGGCCCCGAGAGCAAAGTCCGAGCGAGCACTCGACTCAGTGCAATGCACCCGGAAGGACGCTCTCGCTCGCCTTTCAAGGAGCGATTCCTAACAGCAGAAGCAGCAGAGGCACAAACTGCACGACGAGAAGGGACAACGTAGAACACGTCTCTGTCCTGGCACATTTGCGTGTGCGATACTTCCCTCCGGCTCTTCGGGCCTTGCGAAGCTCTGTGTACTGCGAGCGCTGCTACTCGCAGCTGAGAAGGACCGTGGAGCTAGCGGCGAATTCGGAGAGCTCTTCGCTGCACTGCGCCGCTCGCAAGCGCCTTCGTTCTTCGCCTTCTGCCGTCCGGCGAAGGCTGAACTCCAGCGGTCCGTTGCAGCTCTGCCCAACAGCGTGTTCTCGGTTCTGCGGGCAAGCACGCCCTCTTGCCTTGGCCCCGAGAGCAAAGTCCCGAGCGAGCACTCGACTCAGTGCAATGCACCCGGAAGGACGCTCTCGCTCGCCTTTCAAGGAGCGATTCCTAACAGCAGAAGCAGCAGAGGCACAAACTGCACGACGAGAGGGGACAACGTAGAACACGTCTCTGTCCTGGCACATTTGCGTGTGCGATACTTCCCTCCGGCTCTTCGGGCCTTGCGAAGCTCTGTGTACTGCGAGCGCTGCTACTCGCAGCTGAGAAGGACCGTGGAGCTAGCGGCGAATTCGGAGAGCTCTTCGCTGCACTGCGCCGCTCGCAAGCGCCTTCGTTCTTCGCCTTCTGCCGTCCGGCGAGAGCTGAACTCCAGCGGTCCCGTTGCAGCTCTGCCCAACAGCGTGTTCTCGGTTCTGCGGGCAAGCACGCCCTCTTGCCTTGGCCCCGAGAGCAAAGTCCCGAGCGAGCACTCGACTCAGTGCAATGCACCCGGAAGGACGCTCTCGCTCGCCTTTCAAGGAGCGATTCCTAACAGCAGAAGCAGCAGAGGCACAAACTGCACGACGAGAGGGGGACACCGTAGAACACGTCTCTGTCCTGGCACATTTGCGTGTGCGATACTTCCCTCCGGCTCTTCGGGCCTTGCGAAGCTCTGTGTACTGCGAGAGCAGCTACTCGCAGCTGAGAAGGACCGTGGAGCTAGCGGCGAATTCGGAGAGCTCTTCGCTGCACTGCGCCGCTCGCAAGCGGCTTCGTTCTTCGCCTTCTGCCGTCCGGCGAGAGCTGAACTCCAGCGGTCAGTTGCAGCTCTGCCCAACAGCGTGTTCTCGGTTCTGCGGGCAAGCACGCCCTCTTGCCTTGGCCCCGAGAGCAAAGTCCCGAGCGAGCACTCGACTCAGTGCAATGCACCCGGAAGGACGCTCTCGCTCGCCTTTCAAGGAGCGATTCCTAACAGCAGAAGCAGCAGAGGCACAAACTGCACGACGAGAAAGGACACCGTAGAACACGTCTCTGTCCTGGCACATTTGCGTGTGCGATACTTCCCTCCGGCTCTTCGGGCCTTGCGAAGCTCTGTGTACTGCGAGCGCTGCTACTCGCAGCTGAGAAGGACCGTGGAGCTAGCGGCGAATTCGGAGAGCTCTTCGCTGCACTGCGCCGCTCGCAAGCGGCTTCGTTCTTCGCCTTCTGCCGTCCGGCGAGAGCTGAACTCCAGCGGTCCGTTGCAGCTCTGCCCAACAGCGTGTTCTCGGTTCTGCGGGCAAGCACGCCCTCTTGCCTTGGCCCCGAGAGCAAAGTCCCGAGCGAGCACTCGACTCAGTGCAATGCACCCGGAAGGACGCTCTCGCTCGCCTTTCAAGGAGCGATTCCTAACAGCAGAAGCAGCAGAGGCACAAACTGGACGACGAGAGGGGACAACGTAGAACACGTCTCTGTCCTGGCACATTTGCGTGTGCGATACTTCCCTCCGGCTCTTCGGGCCTTGCGAAGCTCTGTGTACTGCGAGCGCTGCTACTCGCAGCTGAGAAGGACCGTGGAGCTAGCGGCGAATTCGGAGAGCTCTTCGCTGCACTGCGCCGCTCGCAAGCGCCTTCGTTCTTCGCCTTCTGCCGTCCGGCGAAGGCTGAACTCCAGCGGTCCGTTGCAGCTCTGCCCAACAGCGTGTTCTCGGTTCTGCGGGCAAGCACGCCCTCTTGCCTTGGCCCCGAGAGCAAAGTCCCGAGCGAGCACTCGACTCAGTGCAATGCACCCGGAAGGACGCTCTCGCTCGCCTTTCAAGGAGCGATTCCTAACAGCAGAAGCAGCAGAGGCACAAACTGCACGACGAGAGGGGACAACGTAGAACACGTCTCTGTCCTGGCACATTTGCGTGTGCGATACTTCCCTCCGGCTCTTCGGGCCTTGCGAAGCTCTGTGTACTGCGAGCGCTGCTACTCGCAGCTGAGAAGCACCGTGGAGCTAGCGGCGAATTCGGAGAGCTCTTCGCTGCACTGCGCCGCTCGCAAGCGGCTTCGTTCTTCGCCTTCTGCCGTCCGGCGAGAGCTGAACTCCAGCGGTCCGTTGCAGCTCTGCCCAACAGCGTGTTCTCGGTTCTGCGGGCAAGCACGCCCTCTTGCCTTGGCCCCGAGAGCAAAGTCCCGAGCGAGCACTCGACTCAGTGCAATGCACCCGGAAGGACGCTCTCGCTCGCCTTTCAAGGAGCGATTCCTAACAGCAGAAGCAGCAGAGGCACAAACTGCACGACGAGAGGGGACACCATAGAACACGTCTCTGTCCTGGCACATTTGCGTGTGCGATACTTCCCTCCGGCTCTTCGGGCCTTGCGAAGCTCTGTGTACTGCGAGCGCTGCTACTCGCAGCTGAGAAGGACCGTGGAGCTAGCGGCGAATTCGGAGAGCTCTTCGCTGCACTGCGCCGCTCGCAAGCGCCTTCGTTCTTCGCCTTCTGCCGTCCGGCGAGAGCTGAACTCCAGCGGTCAGTTGCAGCTCTGCCCAACAGCGTGTTCTCGGTTCTGCGGGCAAGCACGCCCTCTTGCCTTGGCCCCGAGAGCAAAGTCCCGAGCGAGCACTCGACTCAGTGCAATGCACCCGGAAGGACGCTCTCGCTCGCCTTTCAAGGAGCGATTCCTAACAGGCAGAAGCAGCAGAGGCACAAACTGCACGACGAGAGGGGACAACGTAGAACACGTCTCTGTCCTGGCACATTTGCGTGTGCGATACTTCCCTCCGGCTCTTCGGGCCTTGCGAAGCTCTGTGTACTGCGAGCGCTGCTACTCGCAGCTGAGAAGGACCGTGGAGCTAGCGGCGAATTCGGAGAGCTCTTCGCTGCACTGCGCCGCTCGCAAGCGCCTTCGTTCTTCGCCTTCTGCCGTCCGGCGAAGGCTGAACTCCAGCGGTCAGTTGCAGCTCTGCCCAACAGCGTGTTCTCGGTTCTGCGGGCAAGCACGCCCTCTTGCCTTGGCCCCGAGAGCAAAGTCCCGAGCGAGCACTCGACTCAGTGCAATGCACCCGGAAGGACGCTCTCGCTCGCCTTTCAAGGAGCGATTCCTAACAGCAGAAGCAGCAGAGGCACAAACTGCACGACGAGAGGGGACAACGTAGAACACGTCTCTGTCCTGGCACATTTGCGTGTGCGATACTTCCCTCCGGCTCTTCGGGCCTTGCGAAGCTCTGTGTACTGCGAGCGCTGCTACTCGCAGCTGAGAAGGACCGTGGAGCTAGCGGCGAATTCGGAGAGCTCTTCGCTGCACTGCGCCGCTCGCAAGCGCCTTCGTTCTTACCTTCTGCCGTCCGGCGAGAGCTGAACTCCAGCGGTCCGTTGCAGCTCTGCCCAACAGCGTGTTCTCGGTTCTGGGGGAAGCACGCCCTCTTGCCTTGGCCCCGAGAGCAAAGTCCCGAGCGAGCACTCGACTCAGTGCAATGCACCCGGAAGGACGCTCTCGCTCGCCTTTCAAGGAGCGATTCCTAACAGCAGAAGCAGCAGAGGCACAAACTGCACGACGAGAGGGGACAACGTAGAACACGTCTCTGTCCTGGCACATTTGCGTGTGCGATACTTCCCTCCGGCTCTTCGGGCCTTGCGAAGCTCTGTGTACTGCGAGCGCTGCTACTCGCAGCTGAGAAGGACCGTGGAGCTAGCGGCGAATTCGGAGAGCTCTTCGCTGCACTGCGCCGCTCGCAAGCGCCTTCGTTCTTCGCCTTCTGCCGTCCGGCGAGAGCTGAACTCCAGCGGTCAGTTGCAGCTCTGCCCAACAGCGTGTTCTCGGTTCTGGGGGAAGCACGCCCTCTTGCCTTGGCCCCGAGAGCAAAGTCCCGAGCGAGCACTCGACTCAGTGCAATGCACCCGGAAGGACGCTCTCGCTCGCCTTTCAAGGAGCGATTCCTAACAGCAGAAGCAGCAGAGGCACAAACTGCACGACGAGAAGGGACAACGTAGAACACGTCTCTGTCCTGGCACATTTGCGTGTGCGATACTTCCCTCCGGCTCTTCGGGCCTTGCGAAGCTCTGTGTACTGCGAGCGCTGCTACTCGCAGCTGAGAAGGACCGTGGAGCTAGCGGCGAATTCGGAGAGCTCTTCGCTGCACTGCGCCGCTCGCAAGCGCCTTCGTTCTTCGCCTTCTGCCGTCCGGCGAGAGCTGAACTCCAGCGGTCAGTTGCAGCTCTGCCCAACAGCGTGTTCTCGGTTCTGCGGGCAAGCACGCCCTCTTGCCTTGGCCCCGAGAGCAAAGTCCCGAGCGAGCACTCGACTCAGTGCAATGCACCCGGAAGGACGCTCTCGCTCGCCTTTCAAGGAGCGATTCCTAACAGCAGAAGCAGCAGAGGCACAAACTGCACGACGAGAAGGGACAACGTAGAACACGTCTCTGTCCTGGCACATTTGCGTGTGCGATACTTCCCTCCGGCTCTTCGGGCCTTGCGAAGCTCTGTGTACTGCGAGCGCTGCTACTCGCAGCTGAGAAGGACCGTGGAGCTAGCGGCGAATTCGGAGAGCTCTTCGCTGCACTGCGCCGCTCGCAAGCGGCTTCGTTCTTCGCCTTCTGCCGTCCGGCGAAGGCTGAACTCCAGCGGTCAGTTGCAGCTCTGCCCAACAGCGTGTTCTCGGTTCTGCGGGCAAGCACGCCCTCTTGCCTTGGCCCCGAGAGCAAAGTCCCGAGCGAGCACTCGACTCAGTGCAATGCACCCGGAAGGACGCTCTCGCTCGCCTTTCAAGGAGCGATTCCTAACAGCAGAAGCAGCAGAGGCACAAACTGCACGACGAGAGGGGACACCGTAGAACACGTCTCTGTCCTGGCACATTTGCGTGTGCGATACTTCCCTCCGGCTCTTCGGGCCTTGCGAAGCTCTGTGTACTGCGAGCGCTGCTACTCGCAGCTGAGAAGGACCGTGGAGCTAGCGGCGAATTCGGAGAGCTCTTCGCTGCACTGCGCCGCTCGCAAGCGGCTTCGTTCTTCGCCTTCTGCCGTCCGGCGAGAGCTGAACTCCAGCGGTCAGTTGCAGCTCTGCCCAACAGCGTGTTCTCGGTTCTGCGGGCAAGCACGCCCTCTTGCCTTGGCCCCGAGAGCAAAGTCCCGAGCGAGCACTCGACTCAGTGCAATGCACCCGGAAGGACGCTCTCGCTCGCCTTTCAAGGAGCGATTCCTAACAGCAGAAGCAGCAGAGGCACAAACTGCACGACGAGAGGGGACACCGTAGAACACGTCTCTGTCCTGGCACATTTGCGTGTGCGATACTTCCCTCCGGCTCTTCGGGCCTTGCGAAGCTCTGTGTACTGCGAGCGCTGCTACTCGCAGCTGAGAAGGACCGTGGAGCTAGCGGCGAATTCGGAGAGCTCTTCGCTGCACTGCGCCGCTCGCAAGCGGCTTCGTTCTTCGCCTTCTGCCGTCCGGCGAGAGCTGAACTCCAGCGGTCCGTTGCAGCTCTGCCCAACAGCGTGTTCTCGGTTCTGCGGGCAAGCACGCCCTCTTGCCTTGGCCCCGAGAGCAAAGTCCCGAGCGAGCACTCGACTCAGTGCAATGCACCCGGAAGGACGCTCTCGCTCGCCTTTCAAGGAGCGATTCCTAACAGCAGAAGCAGCAGAGGCACAAACTGCACGACGAGAGGGGACACCGTAGAACACGTCTCTGTCCTGGCACATTTGCGTGTGCGATACTTCCCTCCGGCTCTTCGGGCCTTGCGAAGCTCTGTGTACTGCGAGCGCTGCTACTCGCAGCTGAGAAGGACCGTGGAGCTAGCGGCGAATTCGGAGAGCTCTTCGCTGCACTGCGCCGCTCGCAAGCGGCTTCGTTCTTCGCCTTCTGCCGTCCGGCGAGAGCTGAACTCCAGCGGTCAGTTGCAGCTCTGCCCAACAGCGTGTTCTCGGTTCTGCGGGCAAGCACGCCCTCTTGCCTTGGCCCCGAGAGCAAAGTCCCGAGCGAGCACTCGACTCAGTGCAATGCACCCGGAAGGACGCTCTCGCTCGCCTTTCAAGGAGCGATTCCTAACAGCAGAAGCAGCAGAGGCACAAACTGCACGACGAGAGGGGACAACGTAGAACACGTCTCTGTCCTGGCACATTTGCGTGTGCGATACTTCCCTCCGGCTCTTCGGGCCTTGCGAAGCTCTGTGTACTGCGAGCGCTGCTACTCGCAGCTGAGAAGGACCGTGGAGCTAGCGGCGAATTCGGAGAGCTCTTCGCTGCACTGCGCCGCTCGCAAGCGGCTTCGTTCTTCGCCTTCTGCCGTCCGGCGAGAGCTGAACTCCAGCGGTCAGTTGCAGCTCTGCCCAACAGCGTGTTCTCGGTTCTGCGGGCAAGCACGCCCTCTTGCCTTGGCCCCGAGAGCAAAGTCCCGAGCGAGCACTCGACTCAGTGCAATGCACCCGGAAGGACGCTCTCGCTCGCCTTTCAAGGAGCGATTCCTAACAGCAGAAGCAGCAGAGGCACAAACTGCACGACGAGAGGGGACACCGTAGAACACGTCTCTGTCCTGGCACATTTGCGTGTGCGATACTTCCCTCCGGCTCTTCGGGCCTTGCGAAGCTCTGTGTACTGCGAGCGCTGCTACTCGCAGCTGAGAAGGACCGTGGAGCTAGCGGCGAATTCGTAGAGCTCTTCGCTGCACTGCGCCGCTCGCAAGCGGCTTCGTTCTTCGCCTTCTGCCGTCCGGCGAAGGCTGAACTCCAGCGGTCCGTTGCAGCTCTGCCCAACAGCGTGTTCTCGGTTCTGCGGGCAAGCACGCCCTCTTGCCTTGGCCCCGAGAGCAAAGTCCCGAGCGAGCACTCGACTCAGTGCAATGCACCCGGAAGGACGCTCTCGCTCGCCTTTCAAGGAGCGATTCCTAACAGCAGAAGCAGCAGAGGCACAAACTGCACGACGAGAGGGGACACCGTAGAACACGTCTCTGTCCTGGCACATTTGCGTGTGCGATACTTCCCTCCGGCTCTTCGGGCCTTGCGAAGCTCTGTGTACTGCGAGCGCTGCTACTCGCAGCTGAGAAGGACCGTGGAGCTAGCGGCGAATTCGGAGAGCTCTTCGCTGCACTGCGCCGCTCGCAAGCGGCTTCGTTCTTCGCCTTCTGCCGTCCGGCGAGAGCTGAACTCCAGCGGTCAGTTGCAGCTCTGCCCAACAGCGTGTTCTCGGTTCTGCGGGCAAGCACGCCCTCTTGCCTTGGCCCCGAGAGCAAAGTCCCGAGCGAGCACTCGACTCAGTGCAATGCACCCGGAAGGACGCTCTCGCTCGCCTTTCAAGGAGCGATTCCTAACAGCAGAAGCAGCAGAGGCACAAACTGCACGACGAGAGGGGACACCGTAGAACACGTCTCTGTCCTGGCACATTTGCGTGTGCGATACTTCCCTCCGGCTCTTCGGGCCTTGCGAAGCTCTGTGTACTGCGAGCGCTGCTACTCGCAGCTGAGAAGGACCGTGGAGCTAGCGGCGAATTCGGAGAGCTCTTCGCTGCACTGCGCCGCTCGCAAGCGGCTTCGTTCTTCGCCTTCTGCCGTCCGGCGAGAGCTGAACTCCAGCGGTCCGTTGCAGCTCTGCCCAACAGCGTGTTCTCGGTTCTGCGGGCAAGCACGCCCTCTTGCCTTGGCCCCGAGAGCAAAGTCCCGAGCGAGCACTCGACTCAGTGCAATGCACCCGGAAGGACGCTCTCGCTCGCCTTTCAAGGAGCGATTCCTAACAGCAGAAGCAGCAGAGGCACAAACTGCACGACGAGAGGGGACACCGTAGAACACGTCTCTGTCCTGGCACATTTGCGTGTGCGATACTTCCCTCCGGCTCTTCGGGCCTTGCGAAGCTCTGTGTACTGCGAGCGCTGCTACTCGCAGCTGAGAAGGACCGTGGAGCTAGCGGCGAATTCGGAGAGCTCTTCGCTGCACTGCGCCGCTCGCAAGCGGCTTCGTTCTTCGCCTTCTGCCGTCCGGCGAGAGCTGAACTCCAGCGGTCAGTTGCAGCTCTGCCCAACAGCGTGTTCTCGGTTCTGCGGGCAAGCACGCCCTCTTGCCTTGGCCCCGAGAGCAAAGTCCCGAGCGAGCACTCGACTCAGTGCAATGCACCCGGAAGGACGCTCTCGCTCGCCTTTCAAGGAGCGATTCCTAACAGCAGAAGCAGCAGAGGCACAAACTGCACGACGAGAGGGGACAACGTAGAACACGTCTCTGTCCTGGCACATTTGCGTGTGCGATACTTCCCTCCGGCTCTTCGGGCCTTGCGAAGCTCTGTGTACTGCGAGCGCTGCTACTCGCAGCTGAGAAGGACCGTGGAGCTAGCGGCGAATTCGGAGAGCTCTTCGCTGCACTGCGCCGCTCGCAAGCGGCTTCGTTCTTCGCCTTCTGCCGTCCGGCGAGAGCTGAACTCCAGCGGTCAGTTGCAGCTCTGCCCAACAGCGTGTTCTCGGTTCTGCGGGCAAGCACGCCCTCTTGCCTTGGCCCCGAGAGCAAAGTCCCGAGCGAGCACTCGACTCAGTGCAATGCACCCGGAAGGACGCTCTCGCTCGCCTTTCAAGGAGCGATTCCTAACAGCAGAAGCAGCAGAGGCACAAACTGCACGACGAGAGGGGACACCGTAGAACACGTCTCTGTCCTGGCACATTTGCGTGTGCGATACTTCCCTCCGGCTCTTCGGGCCTTGCGAAGCTCTGTGTACTGCGAGCGCTGCTACTCGCAGCTGAGAAGGACCGTGGAGCTAGCGGCGAATTCGTAGAGCTCTTCGCTGCACTGCGCCGCTCGCAAGCGGCTTCGTTCTTCGCCTTCTGCCGTCCGGCGAAGGCTGAACTCCAGCGGTCCGTTGCAGCTCTGCCCAACAGCGTGTTCTCGGTTCTGCGGGCAAGCACGCCCTCTTGCCTTGGCCCCGAGAGCAAAGTCCCGAGCGAGCACTCGACTCAGTGCAATGCACCCGGAAGGACGCTCTCGCTCGCCTTTCAAGGAGCGATTCCTAACAGCAGAAGCAGCAGAGGCACAAACTGCACGACGAGAGGGGACACCGTAGAACACGTCTCTGTCCTGGCACATTTGCGTGTGCGATACTTCCCTCCGGCTCTTCGGGCCTTGCGAAGCTCTGTGTACTGCGAGCGCTGCTACTCGCAGCTGAGAAGGACCGTGGAGCTAGCGGCGAATTCGGAGAGCTCTTCGCTGCACTGCGCCGCTCGCAAGCGGCTTCGTTCTTCGCCTTCTGCCGTCCGGCGAGAGCTGAACTCCAGCGGTCCGTTGCAGCTCTGCCCAACAGCGTGTTCTCGGTTCTGCGGGCAAGCACGCCCTCTTGCCTTGGCCCCGAGAGCAAAGTCCCGAGCGAGCACTCGACTCAGTGCAATGCACCCGGAAGGACGCTCTCGCTCGCCTTTCAAGGAGCGATTCCTAACAGCAGAAGCAGCAGAGGCACAAACTGCACGACGAGAGGGGACAACGTAGAACACGTCTCTGTCCTGGCACATTTGCGTGTGCGATACTTCCCTCCGGGTCTTCGGGCCTTGCGAAGCTCTGTGTACTGCGAGCGCTGCTACTCGCAGCTGAGAAGGACCGTGGAGCTAGCGGCGAATTCGGAGAGCTCTTCGCTGCACTGCGCCGCTCGCAAGCGGCTTCGTTCTTCGCCTTCTGCCGTCCGGCGAGAGCTGAACTCCAGCGGTCCGTTGCAGCTCTGCCCAACAGCGTGTTCTCGGTTCTGCGGGCAAGCACGCCCTCTTGCCTTGGCCGCGAGAGCAAAGTCCCGAGCGAGCACTCGACTCAGTGCAATGCACCCGGAAGGACGCTCTCGCTCGCCTTTCAAGGAGCGATTCCTAACAGCAGAAGCAGCAGAGGCACAAACTGCACGACGAGAGGGGACAACGTAGAACACGTCTCTGTCCTGGCACATTTGCGTGTGCGATACTTCCCTCCGGCTCTTCGGGCCTTGCGAAGCTCTGTGTACTGCGAGCGCTGCTACTCGCAGCTGAGAAGCACCGTGGAGCTAGCGGCGAATTCGGAGAGCTCTTCGCTGCACTGCGCCGCTCGCAAGCGCCTTCGTTCTTCGCCTTCTGCCGTCCGGCGAGAGCTGAACTCCAGCGGTCCGTTGCAGCTCTGCCCAACAGCGTGTTCTCGGTTCTGCGGGCAAGCACGCCCTCTTGCCTTGGCCCCGAGAGCAAAGTCCCGAGCGAGCACTCGACTCAGTGCAATGCACCCGGAAGGACGCTCTCGCTCGCCTTTCAAGGAGCGATTCCTAACAGCAGAAGCAGCAGAGGCACAAACTGCACGACGAGAGGGGACACCGTAGAACACGTCTCTGTCCTGGCACATTTGCGTGTGCGATACTTCCCTCCGGCTCTTCGGGCCTTGCGAAGCTCTGTGTACTGCGAGAGCAGCTACTCGCAGCTGAGAAGGACCGTGGAGCTAGCGGCGAATTCGGAGAGCTCTTCGCTGCACTGCGCCGCTCGCAAGCGCCTTCGTTCTTCGCCTTCTGCCGTCCGGCGAGAGCTGAACTCCAGCGGTCCGTTGCAGCTCTGCCCAACAGCGTGTTCTCGGTTCTGCGGGCAAGCACGCCCTCTTGCCTTGGCCCCGAGAGCAAAGTCCCGAGCGAGCACTCGACTCAGTGCAATGCACCCGGAAGGACGCTCTCGCTCGCCTTTCAAGGAGCGATTCCTAACAGCAGAAGCAGCAGAGGCACAAACTGCACGACGAGAGGGGACACCGTAGAACACGTCTCTGTCCTGGCACATTTGCGTGTGCGATACTTCCCTCCGGCTCTTCGGGCCTTGCGAAGCTCTGTGTACTGCGAGCGCTGCTACTCGCAGCTGAGAAGGACCGTGGAGCTAGCGGCGAATTCGGAGAGCTCTTCGCTGCACTGCGCCGCTGGCAAGCGGCTTCGTTCTTCGCCTTCTGCCGTCCGGCGAGAGCTGAACTCCAGCGGTCAGTTGCAGCTCTGCCCAACAGCGTGTTCTCGGTTCTGCGGGCAAGCACGCCCTCTTGCCTTGGCCCCGAGAGCAAAGTCCCGAGCGAGCACTCGACTCAGTGCAATGCACCCGGAAGGACGCTCTCGCTCGCCTTTCAAGGAGCGATTCCTAACAGCAGAAGCAGCAGAGGCACAAACTGCACGACGAGAGGGGACACCGTAGAACACGTCTCTGTCCTGGCACATTTGCGTGTGCGATACTTCCCTCCGGCTCTTCGGGCCTTGCGAAGCTCTGTGTACTGCGAGCGCTGCTACTCGCAGCTGAGAAGGACCGTGGAGCTAGCGGCGAATTCGGAGAGCTCTTCGCTGCACTGCGCCGCTCGCAAGCGCCTTCGTTCTTCGCCTTCTGCCGTCCGGCGAGAGCTGAACTCCAGCGGTCCGTTGCAGCTCTGCCCAACAGCGTGTTCTCGGTTCTGCGGGCAAGCACGCCCTCTTGCCTTGGCCCCGAGAGCAAAGTCCCGAGCGAGCACTCGACTCAGTGCAATGCACCCGGAAGGACGCTCTCGCTCGCCTTTCAAGGAGCGATTCCTAACAGCAGAAGCAGCAGAGGCACAAACTGGACGACGAGAGGGGACAACGTAGAACACGTCTCTGTCCTGGCACATTTGCGTGTGCGATACTTCCCTCCGGCTCTTCGGGCCTTGCGAAGCTCTGTGTACTGCGAGCGCTGCTACTCGCAGCTGAGAAGGACCGTGGAGCTAGCGGCGAATTCGGAGAGCTCTTCGCTGCACTGCGCCGCTCGCAAGCGGCTTCGTTCTTCGCCTTCTGCCGTCCGGCGAGAGCTGAACTCCAGCGGTCAGTTGCAGCTCTGCCCAACAGCGTGTTCTCGGTTCTGCGGGCAAGCACGCCCTCTTGCCTTGGCCCCGAGAGCAAAGTCCCGAGCGAGCACTCGACTCAGTGCAATGCACCCGGAAGGACGCTCTCGCTCGCCTTTCAAGGAGCGATTCCTAACAGCAGAAGCAGCAGAGGCACAAACTGCACGACGAGAGGGGACAACGTAGAACACGTCTCTGTCCTGGCACATTTGCGTGTGCGATACTTCCCTCCGGGTCTTCGGGCCTTGCGAAGCTCTGTGTACTGCGAGCGCTGCTACTCGCAGCTGAGAAGGACCGTGGAGCTAGCGGCGAATTCGGAGAGCTCTTCGCTGCACTGCGCCGCTCGCAAGCGGCTTCGTTCTTCGCCTTCTGCCGTCCGGCGAGAGCTGAACTCCAGCGGTCCGTTGCAGCTCTGCCCAACAGCGTGTTCTCGGTTCTGCGGGCAAGCACGCCCTCTTGCCTTGGCCCCGAGAGCAAAGTCCCGAGCGAGCACTCGACTCAGTGCAATGCACCCGGAAGGACGCTCTCGCTCGCCTTTCAAGGAGCGATTCCTAACAGCAGAAGCAGCAGAGGCACAAACTGCACGACGAGAGGGGACACCGTAGAACACGTCTCTGTCCTGGCACATTTGCGTGTGCGATACTTCCCTCCGGCTCTTCGGGCCTTGCGAAGCTCTGTGTACTGCGAGCGCTGCTACTCGCAGCTGAGAAGGACCGTGGAGCTAGCGGCGAATTCGGAGAGCTCTTCGCTGCACTGCGCCGCTCGCAAGCGCCTTCGTTCTTCGCCTTCTGCCGTCCGGCGAGAGCTGAACTCCAGCGGTCCGTTGCAGCTCTGCCCAACAGCGTGTTCTCGGTTCTGCGGGCAAGCACGCCCTCTTGCCTTGGCCCCGAGAGCAAAGTCCCGAGCGAGCACTCGACTCAGTGCAATGCACCCGGAAGGACGCTCTCGCTCGCCTTTCAAGGAGCGATTCCTAACAGCAGAAGCAGCAGAGGCACAAACTGGACGACGAGAGG
Source organism: Sturnus vulgaris (assembly GCF_052056855.1). Classification (NCBI taxonomy): domain Eukaryota; kingdom Metazoa; phylum Chordata; class Aves; order Passeriformes; family Sturnidae; genus Sturnus; species Sturnus vulgaris. The sequence goes on along the minus strand of NW_028276205.1, from coordinate 10,399 downwards.
GGACAACGTAGAACACGTCTCTGTCCTGGCACATTTGCGTGTGCGATACTTCCCTCCGGCTCTTCGGGCCTTGCGAAGCTCTGTGTTCTGCGAGCGCTGCTACTCGCAGCTGAGAAGGACCGTGGAGCTAGCGGCGAATTCGGAGAGCTCTTCGCTGCACTGCGCCGCTCGCAAGCGGCTTCGTTCTTCGCCTTCTGCCGTCCGGCGAGAGCTGAACTCCAGCGGTCAGTTGCAGCTCTGCCCAACAGCGTGTTCTCGGTTCTGCGGGCAAGCACGCCCTCTTGCCTTGGCCCCGAGAGCAAAGTCCCGAGCGAGCACTCGACTCAGTGCAATGCACCCGGAAGGACGCTCTCGCTCGCCTTTCAAGGAGCGATTCCTAACAGCAGAAGCAGCAGAGGCACAAACTGCACGACGAGAGGGGACACCGTAGAACACGTCTCTGTCCTGGCACATTTGCGTGTGCGATACTTCCCTCCGGCTCTTCGGGCCTTGCGAAGCTCTGTGTACTGCGAGCGCTGCTACTCGCAGCTGAGAAGGACCGTGGAGCTAGCGGCGAATTCGGAGAGCTCTTCGCTGCACTGCGCCGCTCGCAAGCGGCTTCGTTCTTCGCCTTCTGCCGTCCGGCGAGAGCTGAACTCCAGCGGTCAGTTGCAGCTCTGCCCAACAGCGTGTTCTCGGTTCTGCGGGCAAGCACGCCCTCTTGCCTTGGCCCCGAGAGCAAAGTCCCGAGCGAGCACTCGACTCAGTGCAATGCACCCGGAAGGACGCTCTCGCTCGCCTTTCAAGGAGCGATTCCTAACAGCAGAAGCAGCAGAGGCACAAACTGCACGACGAGAAGGGACAACGTAGAACACGTCTCTGTCCTGGCACATTTGCGTGTGCGATACTTCCCTCCGGCTCTTCGGGCCTTGCGAAGCTCTGTGTACTGCGAGCGCTGCTACTCGCAGCTGAGAAGGACCGTGGAGCTAGCGGCGAATTCGGAGAGCTCTTCGCTGCACTGCGCCGCTCGCAAGCGGCTTCGTTCTTCGCCTTCTGCCGTCCGGCGAGAGCTGAACTCCAGCGGTCAGTTGCAGCTCTGCCCAACAGCGTGTTCTCGGTTCTGCGGGCAAGCACGCCCTCTTGCCTTGGCCCCGAGAGCAAAGTCCCGAGCGAGCACTCGACTCAGTGCAATGCACCCGGAAGGACGCTCTCGCTCGCCTTTCAAGGAGCGATTCCTAACAGCAGAAGCAGCAGAGGCACAAACTGCACGACGAGAGGGGACAACGTAGAACACGTCTCTGTCCTGGCACATTTGCGTGTGCGATACTTCCCTCCGGCTCTTCGGGCCTTGCGAAGCTCTGTGTACGGCGAGCGCTGCTACTCGCAGCTGAGAAGGACCGTGGAGCTAGCGGCGAATTCGGAGAGCTCTTCGCTGCACTGCGCCGCTCGCAAGCGGCTTCGTTCTTCGCCTTCTGCCGTCCGGCGAGAGCTGAACTCCAGCGGTCAGTTGCAGCTCTGCCCAACAGCGTGTTCTCGGTTCTGCGGGCAAGCACGCCCTCTTGCCTTGGCCCCGAGAGCAAAGTCCCGAGCGAGCACTCGACTCAGTGCAATGCACCCGGAAGGACGCTCTCGCTCGCCTTTCAAGGAGCGATTCCTAACAGCAGAAGCAGCAGAGGCACAAACTGCACGACGAGAGGGGACAACGTAGAACACGTCTCTGTCCTGGCACATTTGCGTGTGCGATACTTCCCTCCGGCTCTTCGGGCCTTGCGAAGCTCTGTGTACTGCGAGCGCTGCTACTCGCAGCTGAGAAGGACCGTGGAGCTAGCGGCGAATTCGGAGAGCTCTTCGCTGCACTGCGCCGCTCGCAAGCGGCTTCGTTCTTCGCCTTCTGCCGTCCGGCGAGAGCTGAACTCCAGCGGTCAGTTGCAGCTCTGCCCAACAGCGTGTTCTCGGTTCTGCGGGCAAGCACGCCCTCTTGCCTTGGCCGCGAGAGCAAAGTCCCGAGCGAGCACTCGACTCAGTGCAATGCACCCGGAAGGACGCTCTCGCTCGCCTTTCAAGGAGCGATTCCTAACAGCAGAAGCAGCAGAGGCACAAACTGCACGACGAGAGGGGACACCGTAGAACACGTCTCTGTCCTGGCACATTTGCGTGTGCGATACTTCCCTCTGGCTCTTCGGGCCTTGCGAAGCTCTGTGTACTGCGAGCGCTGCTACTCGCAGCTGAGAAGGACCGTGGAGCTAGCGGCGAATTCGGAGAGCTCTTCGCTGCACTGCGCCGCTCGCAAGCGCCTTCGTTCTTCGCCTTCTGCCGTCCGGCGAAGGCTGAACTCCAGCGGTCAGTTGCAGCTCTGCCCAACAGCGTGTTCTCGGTTCTGCGGGCAAGCACGCCCTCTTGCCTTGGCCCCGAGAGCAAAGTCCCGAGCGAGCACTCGACTCAGTGCAATGCACCCGGAAGGACGCTCTCGCTCGCCTTTCAAGGAGCGATTCCTAACAGCAGAAGCAGCAGAGGCACAAACTGGACGACGAGAGGGGACAACGTAGAACACGTCTCTGTCCTGGCACATTTGCGTGTGCGATACTTCCCTCCGGCTCTTCGGGCCTTGCGAAGCTCTGTGTACTGCGAGCGCTGCTACTCGCAGCTGAGAAGGACCGTGGAGCTAGCGGCGAATTCGGAGAGCTCTTCGCTGCACTGCGCCGCTCGCAAGCGGCTTCGTTCTTCGCCTTCTGCCGTCCGGCGAGAGCTGAACTCCAGCGGTCAGTTGCAGCTCTGCCCAACAGCGTGTTCTCGGTTCTGCGGGCAAGCACGCCCTCTTGCCTTGGCCCCGAGAGCAAAGTCCCGAGCGAGCACTCGACTCAGTGCAATGCACCCGGAAGGACGCTCTCGCTCGCCTTTCAAGGAGCGATTCCTAACAGCAGAAGCAGCAGAGGCACAAACTGCACGACGAGAGGGGACAACGTAGAACACGTCTCTGTCCTGGCACATTTTCGTGTGCGATACTTCCCTCCGGCTCTTCGGGCCTTGCGAAGCTCTGTGTACTGCGAGCGCTGCTACTCGCAGCTGAGAAGGACCGTGGAGCTAGCGGCGAATTCGGAGAGCTCTTCGCTGCACTGCGCCGCTCGCAAGCGGCTTCGTTCTTCGCCTTCTGCCGTCCGGCGAGAGCTGAACTCCAGCGGTCAGTTGCAGCTCTGCCCAACAGCGTGTTCTTGGTTCTGCGGGCAAGCACGCCCTCTTGCCTTGGCCCCGAGAGCAAAGTCCCGAGCGAGCACTCGACTCAGTGCAATGCACCCGGAAGGACGCTCTCGCTCGCCTTTCAAGGAGCGATTCCTAACAGCAGAAGCAGCAGAGGCACAAACTGCACGACGAGAAGGGACAACGTAGAACACGTCTCTGTCCTGGCACATTTGCGTGTGCGATACTTCCCTCCGGCTCTTCGGGCCTTGCGAAGCTCTGTGTACTGCGAGCGCTGCTACTCGCAGCTGAGAAGGACCGTGGAGCTAGCGGCGAATTCGGAGAGCTCTTCGCTGCACTGCGCCGCTCGCAAGCGGCTTCGTTCTTCGCCTTCTGCCGTCCGGCGAGAGCTGAACTCCAGCGGTCAGTTGCAGCTCTGCCCAACAGCGTGTTCTCGGTTCTGCGGGCAAGCACGCCCTCTTGCCTTGGCCCCGAGAGCAAAGTCCCGAGCGAGCACTCGACTCAGTGCAATGCACCCGGAAGGACGCTCTCGCTCGCCTTTCAAGGAGCGATTCCTAACAGCAGAAGCAGCAGAGGCACAAACTGCACGACGAGAGGGGACAACGTAGAACACGTCTCTGTCCTGGCACATTTTCGTGTGCGATACTTCCCTCCGGCTCTTCGGGCCTTGCGAAGCTCTGTGTACTGCGAGCGCTGCTACTCGCAGCTGAGAAGGACCGTGGAGCTAGCGGCGAATTCGGAGAGCTCTTCGCTGCACTGCGCCGCTCGCAAGCGGCTTCGTTCTTCGCCTTCTGCCGTCCGGCGAGAGCTGAACTCCAGCGGTCAGTTGCAGCTCTGCCCAACAGCGTGTTCTCGGTTCTGCGGGCAAGCACGCCCTCTTGCCTTGGCCCCGAGAGCAAAGTCCCGAGCGAGCACTCGACTCAGTGCAATGCACCCGGAAGGACGCTCTCGCTCGCCTTTCAAGGAGCGATTCCTAACAGCAGAAGCAGCAGAGGCACAAACTGCACGACGAGAGGGGACAACGTAGAACACGTCTCTGTCCTGGCACATTTGCGTGTGCGATACTTCCCTCCGGCTCTTCGGGCCTTGCGAAGCTCTGTGTACTGCGAGCGCTGCTACTCGCAGCTGAGAAGGACCGTGGAGCTAGCGGCGAATTCGGAGAGCTCTTCGCTGCACTGCGCCGCTCGCAAGCGCCTTCGTTCTTCGCCTTCTGCCGTCCGGCGAGAGCTGAACTCCAGCGGTCAGTTGCAGCTCTGCCCAACAGCGTGTTCTCGGTTCTGCGGGCAAGCACGCCCTCTTGCCTTGGCCCCGAGAGCAAAGTCCCGAGCGAGCACTCGACTCAGTGCAATGCACCCGGAAGGACGCTCTCGCTCGCCTTTCAAGGAGCGATTCCTAACAGCAGAAGCAGCAGAGGCACAAACTGCACGACGAGAGGGGACACCGTAGAACACGTCTCTGTCCTGGCACATTTGCGTGTGCGATACTTCCCTCCGGCTCTTCGGGCCTTGCGAAGCTCTGTGTACTGCGAGCGCTGCTACTCGCAGCTGAGAAGCACCGTGGAGCTAGCGGCGAATTCGGAGAGCTCTTCGCTGCACTGCGCCGCTCGCAAGCGCCTTCGTTCTTCGCCTTCTGCCGTCCGGCGAGAGCTGAACTCCAGCGGTCCGTTGCAGCTCTGCCCAACAGCGTGTTCTCGGTTCTGCGGGCAAGCACGCCCTCTTGCCTTGGCCCCCGAGAGCAAAGTCCCGAGCGAGCACTCGACTCAGTGCAATGCACCCGGAAGGACGCTCTCGCTCGCCTTTCAAGGAGCGATTCCTAACAGCAGAAGCAGCAGAGGCACAAACTGCACGACGAGAGGGGACACCGTAGAACACGTCTCTGTCCTGGCACATTTGCGTGTGCGATACTTCCCTCCGGCTCTTCGGGCCTTGCGAAGCTCTGTGTACTGCGAGAGCAGCTACTCGCAGCTGAGAAGGACCGTGGAGCTAGCGGCGAATTCGGAGAGCTCTTCGCTGCACTGCGCCGCTCGCAAGCGGCTTCGTTCTTCGCCTTCTGCCGTCCGGCGAGAGCTGAACTCCAGCGGTCCGTTGCAGCTCTGCCCAACAGCGTGTTCTCGGTTCTGCGGGCAAGCACGCCCTCTTGCCTTGGCCCCGAGAGCAAAGTCCCGAGCGAGCACTCGACTCAGTGCAATGCACCCGGAAGGACGCTCTCGCTCGCCTTTCAAGGAGCGATTCCTAACAGCAGAAGCAGCAGAGGCACAAACTGCACGACGAGAGGGGACACCGTAGAACACGTCTCTGTCCTGGCACATTTGCGTGTGCGATACTTCCCTCCGGCTCTTCGGGCCTTGCGAAGCTCTGTGTACTGCGAGCGCTGCTACTCGCAGCTGAGAAGGACCGTGGAGCTAGCGGCGAATTCGGAGAGCTCTTCGCTGCACTGCGCCGCTCGCAAGCGGCTTCGTTCTTCGCCTTCTGCCGTCCGGCGAGAGCTGAACTCCAGCGGTCAGTTGCAGCTCTGCCCAACAGCGTGTTCTCGGTTCTGCGGGCAAGCACGCCCTCTTGCCTTGGCCCCGAGAGCAAAGTCCCGAGCGAGCACTCGACTCAGTGCAATGCACCCGGAAGGACGCTCTCGCTCGCCTTTCAAGGAGCGATTCCTAACAGCAGAAGCAGCAGAGGCCAACTGCTCTGCACGACGAGAGGGGACACCGTAGAACACGTCTCTGTCCTGGCACATTTGCGTGTGCGATACTTCCCTCCGGCTCTTCGGGCCTTGCGAAGCTCTGTGTACTGCGAGCGCTGCTACTCGCAGCTGAGAAGGACCGTGGAGCTAGCGGCGAATTCGGAGAGCTCTTCGCTGCACTGCGCCGCTCGCAAGCGGCTTCGTTCTTCGCCTTCTGCCGTCCGGCGAGAGCTGAACTCCAGCGGTCCGTTGCAGCTCTGCCCAACAGCGTGTTCTCGGTTCTGCGGGCAAGCACGCCCTCTTGCCTTGGCCCCGAGAGCAAAGTCCCGAGCGAGCACTCGACTCAGTGCAATGCACCCGGAAGGACGCTCTCGCTCGCCTTTCAAGGAGCGATTCCTAACAGCAGAAGCAGCAGAGGCACAAACTGCACGACGAGAGGGGACACCGTAGAACACGTCTCTGTCCTGGCACATTTGCGTGTGCGATACTTCCCTCCGGCTCTTCGGGCCTTGCGAAGCTCTGTGTACTGCGAGCGCTGCTACTCGCAGCTGAGACCGTGGAGCTAGCGGCGAATTCGGAGAGCTCTTCGCTGCACTGCGCCGCTCGCAAGCGGCTTCGTTCTTCGCCTTCTGCCGTCCGGCGAGAGCTGAACTCCAGCGGTCCGTTGCAGCTCTGCCCAACAGCGTGTTCTCGGTTCTGCGGGCAAGCACGCCCTCTTGCCTTGGCCGCGAGAGCAAAGTCCCGAGCGAGCACTCGACTCAGTGCAATGCACCCGGAAGGACGCTCTCGCTCGCCTTTCAAGGAGCGATTCCTAACAGCAGAAGCAGCAGAGGCACAAACTGCACGACGAGAGGGGACACCGTAGAACACGTCTCTGTCCTGGCACATTTGCGTGTGCGATACTTCCCTCCGGCTCTTCGGCCTTGCGAAGCTCTGTGTACTGCGAGCGCTGCTACTCGCAGCTGAGAAGCACCGTGGAGCTAGCGGCGAATTCGGAGAGCTCTTCGCTGCACTGCGCCGCTCGCAAGCGGCTTCGTTCTTCGCCTTCTGCCGTCCGGCGAGAGCTGAACTCCAGCGGTCCGTTGCAGCTCTGCCCAACAGCGTGTTCTCGGTTCTGCGGGCAAGCACGCCCTCTTGCCTTGGCCCCGAGAGCAAAGTCCCGAGCGAGCACTCGACTCAGTGCAATGCACCCGGAAGGACGCTCTCGCTCGCCTTTCAAGGAGCGATTCCTAACAGCAGAAGCAGCAGAGGCACAAACTGCACGACGAGAGGGGACACCGTAGAACACGTCTCTGTCCTGGCACATTTGCGTGTGCGATACTTCCCTCCGGCTCTTCGGGCCTTGCGAAGCTCTGTGTACTGCGAGCGCTGCTACTCGCAGCTGAGAAGGACCGTGGAGCTAGCGGCGAATTCGGAGAGCTCTTCGCTGCACTGCGCCGCTCGCAAGCGGCTTCGTTCTTCGCCTTCTGCCGTCCGGCGAGAGCTGAACTCCAGCGGTCAGTTGCAGCTCTGCCCAACAGCGTGTTCTCGGTTCTGCGGGCAAGCACGCCCTCTTGCCTTGGCCCCGAGAGCAAAGTCCCGAGCGAGCACTCGACTCAGTGCAATGCACCCGGAAGGACGCTCTCGCTCGCCTTTCAAGGAGCGATTCTAACAGCAGAAGCAGCAGAGGCACAAACTGCACGACGAGAGGGGACACCGTAGAACACGTCTCTGTCCTGGCACATTTGCGTGTGCGATACTTCCCTCCGGGTCTTCGGGCCTTGCGAAGCTCTGTGTACTGCGAGCGCTGCTACTCGCAGCTGAGAAGGACCGTGGAGCTAGCGGCGAATTCGGAGAGCTCTTCGCTGCACTGCGCCGCTCGCAAGCGGCTTCGTTCTTCGCCTTCTGCCGTCCGGCGAGAGCTGAACTCCAGCGGTCAGTTGCAGCTCTGCCCAACAGCGTGTTCTCGGTTCTGCGGGCAAGCACGCCCTCTTGCCTTGGCCGCGAGAGCAAAGTCCCGAGCGAGCACTCGACTCAGTGCAATGCACCCGGAAGGACGCTCTCGCTCGCCTTTCAAGGAGCGATTCCTAACAGCAGAAGCAGCAGAGGCACAAACTGCACGACGAGAGGGGACACCGTAGAACACGTCTCTGTCCTGGCACATTTGCGTGTGCGATACTTCCCTCCGGCTCTTCGGGCCTTGCGAAGCTCTGTGTACTGCGAGCGCTGCTACTCGCAGCTGAGAAGCACCGTGGAGCTAGCGGCGAATTCGGAGAGCTCTTCGCTGCACTGCGCCGCTCGCAAGCGCCTTCGTTCTTCGCCTTCTGCCGTCCGGCGAGAGCTGAACTCCAGCGGTCCGTTGCAGCTCTGCCCAACAGCGTGTTCTCGGTTCTGCGGGCAAGCACGCCCTCTTGCCTTGGCCCCGAGAGCAAAGTCCCGAGCGAGCACTCGACTCAGTGCAATGCACCCGGAAGGACGCTCTCGCTCGCCTTTCAAGGAGCGATTCCTAACAGCAGAAGCAGCAGAGGCACAAACTGCACGACGAGAGGGGACACCGTAGAACACGTCTCTGTCCTGGCACATTTGCGTGTGCGATACTTCCCTCCGGCTCTTCGGGCCTTGCGAAGCTCTGTGTACTGCGAGCGCTGCTACTCGCAGCTGAGAAGGACCGTGGAGCTAGCGGCGAATTCGGAGAGCTCTTCGCTGCACTGCGCCGCTCGCAAGCGGCTTCGTTCTTCGCCTTCTGCCGTCCGGCGAGAGCTGAACTCCAGCGGTCAGTTGCAGCTCTGCCCAACAGCGTGTTCTCGGTTCTGCGGGCAAGCACGCCCTCTTGCCTTGGCCCCGAGAGCAAAGTCCCGAGCGAGCACTCGACTCAGTGCAATGCACCCGGAAGGACGCTCTCGCTCGCCTTTCAAGGAGCGATTCCTAACAGCAGAAGCAGCAGAGGCACAAACTGCACGACGAGAGGGGACACCGTAGAACACGTCTCTGTCCTGGCACATTTGCGTGTGCGATACTTCCCTCCGGCTCTTCGGGCCTTGCGAAGCTCTGTGTACTGCGAGCGCTGCTACTCGCAGCTGAGAAGGACCGTGGAGCTAGCGGCGAATTCGGAGAGCTCTTCGCTGCACTGCGCCGCTCGCAAGCGGCTTCGTTCTTCGCCTTCTGCCGTCCGGCGAGAGCTGAACTCCAGCGGTCCGTTGCAGCTCTGCCCAACAGCGTGTTCTCGGTTCTGCGGGCAAGCACGCCCTCTTGCCTTGGCCCCGAGAGCAAAGTCCCGAGCGAGCACTCGACTCAGTGCAATGCACCCGGAAGGACGCTCTCGCTCGCCTTTCAAGGAGCGATTCCTAACAGCAGAAGCAGCAGAGGCACAAACTGCACGACGAGAGGGGACACCGTAGAACACGTCTCTGTCCTGGCACATTTGCGTGTGCGATACTTCCCTCCGGGTCTTCGGGCCTTGCGAAGCTCTGTGTACTGCGAGCGCTGCTACTCGCAGCTGAGAAGGACCGTGGAGCTAGCGGCGAATTCGGAGAGCTCTTCGCTGCACTGCGCCGCTCGCAAGCGGCTTCGTTCTTCGCCTTCTGCCGTCCGGCGAGAGCTGAACTCCAGCGGTCAGTTGCAGCTCTGCCCAACAGCGTGTTCTCGGTTCTGCGGGCAAGCACGCCCTCTTGCCTTGGCCGCGAGAGCAAAGTCCCGAGCGAGCACTCGACTCAGTGCAATGCACCCGGAAGGACGCTCTCGCTCGCCTTTCAAGGAGCGATTCCTAACAGCAGAAGCAGCAGAGGCACAAACTGCACGACGAGAGGGGACACCGTAGAACACGTCTCTGTCCTGGCACATTTGCGTGTGCGATACTTCCCTCGGCTCTTCGGGCCTTGCGAAGCTCTGTGTACTGCGAGCGCTGCTACTCGCAGCTGAGAAGCACCGTGGAGCTAGCGGCGAATTCGGAGAGCTCTTCGCTGCACTGCGCCGCTCGCAAGCGCCTTCGTTCTTCGCCTTCTGCCGTCCGGCGAGAGCTGAACTCCAGCGGTCCGTTGCAGCTCTGCCCAACAGCGTGTTCTCGGTTCTGCGGGCAAGCACGCCCTCTTGCCTTGGCCCGAGAGCAAAGTCCCGAGCGAGCACTCGACTCAGTGCAATGCACCCGAAGGACGCTCTCGCTCGCCTTTCAAGGAGCGATTCCTAACAGCAGAAGCAGCAGAGGCACAAACTGCACGACGAGAGGGGACACCGTAGAACACGTCTCTGTCCTGGCACATTTGCGTGTGCGATACTTCCCTCCGGCTCTTCGGGCCTTGCGAAGCTCTGTGTACTGCGAGCGCTGCTACTCGCAGCTGAGAAGGACCGTGGAGCTAGCGGCGAATTCGGAGAGCTCTTCGCTGCACTGCGCCGCTCGCAAGCGGCTTCGTTCTTCGCCTTCTGCCGTCCGGCGAGAGCTGAACTCCAGCGGTCAGTTGCAGCTCTGCCCAACAGCGTGTTCTCGGTTCTGCGGGCAAGCACGCCCTCTTGCCTTGGCCCCGAGAGCAAAGTCCCGAGCGAGCACTCGACTCAGTGCAATGCACCCGGAAGGACA
>NW_028276204.1:0-38016 GCF_052056855.1 Sturnus vulgaris | reverse complement strand
GTCAGGTGCAGCTCTGCCCAACAGCGTGTTCTCAGTTCTGCGGGCAAGCACGCCCTCTTGCCTTGGCCCCGAGAGCAAAGTCCCGAGCGAGCACTCGACTCAGTGCAATGCACCCGGAAGGACGCTCTCGCTCGCCTTTCAAGGAGCGATTCCTAACAGCAGAAGCAGCAGAGGCACAAACTGCATGACGAGAAGGGACAACGTAGAACACGTCTCTGTCCTGGCACATTTTCGTGTGCGATACTTCCCTCCGGGTCTTCGGGCCTTGCGAAGCTCTGTGTACTGCGAGCGCTGCTACTCGCAGCTGAGAAGGACCGTGGAGCTAGCGGCGAATTCGGAGAGCTCTTCGCTGCACTGCGCCGCTCGCAAGCGGCTTCGTTCTTCGCCTTCTGCCGTCCGGCGAGAGCTGAACTCCAGCGGTCAGTTGCAGCTCTGCCCAACAGCGTGTTCTCAGTTCTGCGGGCAAGCACGCCCTCTTGCCTTGGCCCCGAGAGCAAAGTCCCGAGCGAGCACTCGACTCAGTGCAATGCACCCGGAAGGACGCTCTCGCTCGTCTTTCAAGGAGCGATTACCTACAGCAGAAGCAGCAGAGGCACAAACTGCATGACGAGAAGGGACAACGTAGAACACGTCTCTGTCCTGGCACATTTTCGTGTGCGATACTTCCCTCCGGGTCTTCGGGCCTTGCGAAGCTCTGTGTACTGCGAGCGCTGCTACTCGCAGCTGAGAAGGACCGTGGAGCTAGCGGCGAATTCGGAGAGCTCTTCGCTGCACTGCGCCGCTCGCAAGCGGCTTCGTTCTTCGCCTTCTGCCGTCCGGCGAGAGCTGAACTCCAGCGGTCAGTTGCAGCTCTGCCCAACAGCGTGTTCTCAGTTCTGCGGGCAAGCACGCCCTCTTGCCTTGGCCCCGAGAGCAAAGTCCCGAGCGAGCACTCGACTCAGTGCAATGCACCCGGAAGGACGCTCTCGCTCGCCTTTCAAGGAGCGATTCCTAACAGCAGAAGCAGCAGAGGCACAAACTGCATGACGAGAAGGGACAACGTAGAACACGTCTCTGTCCTGGCACATTTTCGTGTGCGATACTTCCCTCCGGGTCTTCGGGCCTTGCGAAGCTCTGTGTACTGCGAGCGCTGCTACTCGCAGCTGAGAAGGACCGTGGAGCTAGCGGCGAATTCGGAGAGCTCTTCGCTGCACTGCGCCGCTCGCAAGCGGCTTCGTTCTTCGCCTTCTGCCGTCCGGCGAGAGCTGAACTCCAGCGGTCAGGTGCAGCTCTGCCCAACAGCGTGTTCTCAGTTCTGCGGGCAAGCACGCCCTCTTGCCTTGGCCCCGAGAGCAAAGTCCCGAGCGAGCACTCGACTCAGTGCAATGCACCCGGAAGGGACGCTCTCGAGCATCTTTCAAGGAGCGATTCCTAACAGCAGAAGCAGCAGAGGCACAAACTGCATGACGAGAAGGGACAACGTAGAACACGTCTCTGTCCTGGCATATTTTCCTGTGCGATACTTCCCTCCGGGTCTTCGGGCCTTGCGAAGCTCTGTGTACTGCGAGCGCTGCTACTCGCAGCTGAGAAGGACCGTGGAGCTAGCGGCGAATTCGGAGAGCTCTTCGCTGCACTGCGCCGCTCGCAAGCGGCTTCGTTCTTCGCCTTCTGCCGTCCGGCGAGAGCTGAACTCCAGCGGTCAGTTGCAGCTCTGCCCAACAGCGTGTTCTCAGTTCTGCGGGCAAGCACGCCCTCTTGCCTTGGCCCCGAGAGCAAAGTCCCGAGCGAGCACTCGACTCAGTGCAATGCACCCGGAAGGACGCTCTCGCTCGCCTTTCAAGGAGCGATTCCCTACAGCAGAAGCAGCAGAGGCACAAACTGCATGACGAGAAGGGACAACGTAGAACACGTCTCTGTCCTGGCACATTTTCGTGTGCGATACTTCCCTCCGGGTCTTCGGGCCTTGCGAAGCTCTGTGTACTGCGAGCGCTGCTACTCGCAGCTGAGAAGGACCGTGGAGCTAGCGGCGAATTCGGAGAGCTCTTCGCTGCACTGCGCCGCTCGCAAGCGGCTTCGTTCTTCGCCTTCTGCCGTCCGGCGAGAGCTGAACTCCAGCGGTCAGTTGCAGCTCTGCCCAACAGCGTGTTCTCAGTTCTGCGGGCAAGCACGCCCTCTTGCCTTGGCCCCGAGAGCAAAGTCCCGAGCGAGCACTCGACTCAGTGCAATGCACCCGGAAGGACGCTCTCGCTCGCCTTTCAAGGAGCGATTCCTAACAGCAGAAGCAGCAGAGGCACAAACTGCATGACGAGAAGGGACAACGTAGAACACGTCTCTGTCCTGGCACATTTTCGTGTGCGATACTTCCCTCCGGGTCTTCGGGCCTTGCGAAGCTCTGTGTACTGCGAGCGCTGCTACTCGCAGCTGAGAAGGACCGTGGAGCTAGCGGCGAATTCGGAGAGCTCTTCGCTGCACTGCGCCGCTCGCAAGCGGCTTCGTTCTTCGCCTTCTGCCGTCCGGCGAGAGCTGAACTCCAGCGGTCAGGTGCAGCTCTGCCCAACAGCGTGTTCTCAGTTCTGCGGGCAAGCACGCCCTCTTGCCTTGGCCCCGAGAGCAAAGTCCCGAGCGAGCACTCGACTCAGTGCAATGCACCCGGAAGGACGCTCTCGCTCGCCTTTCAAGGAGCGATTCCTAACAGCAGAAGCAGCAGAGGCACAAACTGCATGACGAGAAGGGACAACGTAGAACACGTCTCTGTCCTGGCACATTTTCGTGTGCGATACTTCCCTCCGGGTCTTCGGGCCTTGCGAAGCTCTGTGTACTGCGAGCGCTGCTACTCGCAGCTGAGAAGGACCGTGGAGCTAGCGGCGAATTCAGAGAGCTCTTCGCTGCACTGCGCCGCTCGCAAGCGGCTTCGTTCTTCGCCTTCTGCCGTCCGGCGAGAGCTGAACTCCAGCGGTCAGTTGCAGCTCTGCCCAACAGCGTGTTCTCAGTTCTGCGGGCAAGCACGCCCTCTTGCCTTGGCCCCGAGAGCAAAGTCCCGAGCGAGCACTCGACTCAGTGCAATGCACCCGGAAGGACGCTCTCGCTCGTCTTTCAAGGAGCGATTCCTAACAGCAGAAGCAGCAGAGGCACAAACTGCATGACGAGAAGGGACAACGTAGAACACGTCTCTGTCCTGGCACATTTTCGTGTGCGATACTTCCCTCCGGGTCTTCGGGCCTTGCGAAGCTCTGTGTACTGCGAGCGCTGCTACTCGCAGCTGAGAAGGACCGTGGAGCTAGCGGCGAATTCGGAGAGCTCTTCGCTGCACTGCGCCGCTCGCAAGCGGCTTCGTTCTTCGCCTTCTGCCGTCCGGCGAGAGCTGAACTCCAGCGGTCAGTTGCAGCTCTGCCCAACAGCGTGTTCTCAGTTCTGCGGGCAAGCACGCCCTCTTGCCTTGGCCCCGAGAGCAAAGTCCCGAGCGAGCACTCGACTCAGTGCAATGCACCCGGAAGGGACGCTCTCGAGCGTCTTTCAAGGAGCGATTCCTAACAGCAGAAGCAGCAGAGGCACAAACTGCATGACGAGAAGGGACAACGTAGAACACGTCTCTGTCCTGGCACATTTTCGTGTGCGATACTTCCCTCCGGGTCTTCGGGCCTTGCGAAGCTCTGTGTACTGCGAGCGCTGCTACTCGCAGCTGAGAAGGACCGTGGAGCTAGCGGCGAATTCGGAGAGCTCTTCGCTGCACTGCGCCGCTCGCAAGCGGCTTCGTTCTTCGCCTTCTGCCGTCCGGCGAGAGCTGAACTCCAGCGGTCAGTTGCAGCTCTGCCCAACAGCGTGTTCTCAGTTCTGCGGGCAAGCACGCCCTCTTGCCTTGGCCCCGAGAGCAAAGTCCCGAGCGAGCACTCGACTCAGTGCAATGCACCCGGAAGGACGCTCTCGCTCGTCTTTCAAGGAGCGATTCCTAACAGCAGAAGCAGCAGAGGCACAAACTGCATGACGAGAAGGGACAACGTAGAACACGTCTCTGTCCTGGCACATTTTCGTGTGCGATACTTCCCTCCGGGTCTTCGGGCCTTGCGAAGCTCTGTGTACTGCGAGCGCTGCTACTCGCAGCTGAGAAGGACCGTGGAGCTAGCGGCGAATTCGGAGAGCTCTTCGCTGCACTGCGCCGCTCGCAAGCGGCTTCGTTCTTCGCCTTCTGCCGTCCGGCGAGAGCTGAACTCCAGCGGTCAGGTGCAGCTCTGCCCAACAGCGTGTTCTCAGTTCTGCGGGCAAGCACGCCCTCTTGCCTTGGCCCCGAGAGCAAAGTCCCGAGCGAGCACTCGACTCAGTGCAATGCACCCGGAAGGACGCTCTCGCTCGCCTTTCAAGGAGCGATTCCTAACAGCAGAAGCAGCAGAGGCACAAACTGCATGACGAGAAGGGACAACGTAGAACACGTCTCTGTCCTGGCACATTTTCGTGTGCGATACTTCCCTCCGGGTCTTCGGGCCTTGCGAAGCTCTGTGTACTGCGAGCGCTGCTACTCGCAGCTGAGAAGGACCGTGGAGCTAGCGGCGAATTCGGAGAGCTCTTCGCTGCACTGCGCCGCTCGCAAGCGGCTTCGTTCTTCGCCTTCTGCCGTCCGGCGAGAGCTGAACTCCAGCGGTCAGGTGCAGCTCTGCCCAACAGCGTGTTCTCAGTTCTGCGGGCAAGCACGCCCTCTTGCCTTGGCCCCGAGAGCAAAGTCCCGAGCGAGCACTCGACTCAGTGCAATGCACCCGGAAGGACGCTCTCGCTCGTCTTTCAAGGAGCGATTCCTAACAGCAGAAGCAGCAGAGGCACAAACTGCATGACGAGAAGGGACAACGTAGAACACGTCTCTGTCCTGGCACATTTTCGTGTGCGATACTTCCCTCCGGGTCTTCGGGCCTTGCGAAGCTCTGTGTACTGCGAGCGCTGCTACTCGCAGCTGAGAAGGACCGTGGAGCTAGCGGCGAATTCGGAGAGCTCTTCGCTGCACTGCGCCGCTCGCAAGCGGCTTCGTTCTTCGCCTTCTGCCGTCCGGCGAGAGCTGAACTCCAGCGGTCAGGTGCAGCTCTGCCCAACAGCGTGTTCTCAGTTCTGCGGGCAAGCACGCCCTCTTGCCTTGGCCCCGAGAGCAAAGTCCCGAGCGAGCACTCGACTCAGTGCAATGCACCCGGAAGGACGCTCTCGCTCGCCTTTCAAGGAGCGATTCCTAACAGCAGAAGCAGCAGAGGCACAAACTGCATGACGAGAAGGGACAACGTAGAACACGTCTCTGTCCTGGCACATTTTCGTGTGCGATACTTCCCTCCGGGTCTTCGGGCCTTGCGAAGCTCTGTGTACTGCGAGCGCTGCTACTCGCAGCTGAGAAGGACCGTGGAGCTAGCGGCGAATTCGGAGAGCTCTTCGCTGCACTGCGCCGCTCGCAAGCGGCTTCGTTCTTCGCCTTCTGCCGTCCGGCGAGAGCTGAACTCCAGCGGTCAGTTGCAGCTCTGCCCAACAGCGTGTTCTCAGTTCTGCGGGCAAGCACGCCCTCTTGCCTTGGCCCCGAGAGCAAAGTCCCGAGCGAGCACTCGACTCAGTGCAATGCACCCGGAAGGACGCTCTCGCTCGTCTTTCAAGGAGCGATTACCTACAGCAGAAGCAGCAGAGGCACAAACTGCATGACGAGAAGGGACAACGTAGAACACGTCTCTGTCCTGGCACATTTTCGTGTGCGATACTTCCCTCCGGGTCTTCGGGCCTTGCGAAGCTCTGTGTACTGCGAGCGCTGCTACTCGCAGCTGAGAAGGACCGTGGAGCTAGCGGCGAATTCAGAGAGCTCTTCGCTGCACTGCGCCGCTCGCAAGCGGCTTCGTTCTTCGCCTTCTGCCGTCCGGCGAGAGCTGAACTCCAGCGGTCAGGTGCAGCTCTGCCCAACAGCGTGTTCTCAGTTCTGCGGGCAAGCACGCCCTCTTGCCTTGGCCCCGAGAGCAAAGTCCCGAGCGAGCACTCGACTCAGTGCAATGCACCCGGAAGGACGCTCTCGCTCGCCTTTCAAGGAGCGATTCCTAACAGCAGAAGCAGCAGAGGCACAAACTGCATGACGAGAAGGGACAACGTAGAACACGTCTCTGTCCTGGCACATTTTCGTGTGCGATACTTCCCTCCGGGTCTTCGGGCCTTGCGAAGCTCTGTGTACTGCGAGCGCTGCTACTCGCAGCTGAGAAGGACCGTGGAGCTAGCGGCGAATTCGGAGAGCTCTTCGCTGCACTGCGCCGCTCGCAAGCGGCTTCGTTCTTCGCCTTCTGCCGTCCGGCGAGAGCTGAACTCCAGCGGTCAGGTGCAGCTCTGCCCAACAGCGTGTTCTCAGTTCTGCGGGCAAGCACGCCCTCTTGCCTTGGCCCCGAGAGCAAAGTCCCGAGCGAGCACTCGACTCAGTGCAATGCACCCGGAAGGACGCTCTCGCTCGCCTTTCAAGGAGCGATTCCTAACAGCAGAAGCAGCAGAGGCACAAACTGCATGACGAGAAGGGACAACGTAGAACACGTCTCTGTCCTGGCACATTTTCGTGTGCGATACTTCCCTCCGGGTCTTCGGGCCTTGCGAAGCTCTGTGTACTGCGAGCGCTGCTACTCGCAGCTGAGAAGGACCGTGGAGCTAGCGGCGAATTCGGAGAGCTCTTCGCTGCACTGCGCCGCTCGCAAGCGGCTTCGTTCTTCGCCTTCTGCCGTCCGGCGAGAGCTGAACTCCAGCGGTCAGTTGCAGCTCTGCCCAACAGCGTGTTCTCAGTTCTGCGGGCAAGCACGCCCTCTTGCCTTGGCCCCGAGAGCAAAGTCCCGAGCGAGCACTCGACTCAGTGCAATGCACCCGGAAGGACGCTCTCGCTCGTCTTTCAAGGAGCGATTACCTACAGCAGAAGCAGCAGAGGCACAAACTGCATGACGAGAAGGGACAACGTAGAACACGTCTCTGTCCTGGCACATTTTCGTGTGCGATACTTCCCTCCGGGTCTTCGGGCCTTGCGAAGCTCTGTGTACTGCGAGCGCTGCTACTCGCAGCTGAGAAGGACCGTGGAGCTAGCGGCGAATTCGGAGAGCTCTTCGCTGCACTGCGCCGCTCGCAAGCGGCTTCGTTCTTCGCCTTCTGCCGTCCGGCGAGAGCTGAACTCCAGCGGTCAGGTGCAGCTCTGCCCAACAGCGTGTTCTCAGTTCTGCGGGCAAGCACGCCCTCTTGCCTTGGCCCCGAGAGCAAAGTCCCGAGCGAGCACTCGACTCAGTGCAATGCACCCGGAAGGACGCTCTCGCTCGCCTTTCAAGGAGCGATTCCTAACAGCAGAAGCAGCAGAGGCACAAACTGCATGACGAGAAGGGACAACGTAGAACACGTCTCTGTCCTGGCACATTTTCGTGTGCGATACTTCCCTCCGGGTCTTCGGGCCTTGCGAAGCTCTGTGTACTGCGAGCGCTGCTACTCGCAGCTGAGAAGGACCGTGGAGCTAGCGGCGAATTCGGAGAGCTCTTCGCTGCACTGCGCCGCTCGCAAGCGGCTTCGTTCTTCGCCTTCTGCCGTCCGGCGAGAGCTGAACTCCAGCGGTCAGGTGCAGCTCTGCCCAACAGCGTGTTCTCAGTTCTGCGGGCAAGCACGCCCTCTTGCCTTGGCCCCGAGAGCAAAGTCCCGAGCGAGCACTCGACTCAGTGCAATGCACCCGGAAGGGACGCTCTCGAGCATCTTTCAAGGAGCGATTCCTAACAGCAGAAGCAGCAGAGGCACAAACTGCATGACGAGAAGGGACAACGTAGAACACGTCTCTGTCCTGGCATATTTTCCTGTGCGATACTTCCCTCCGGGTCTTCGGGCCTTGCGAAGCTCTGTGTACTGCGAGCGCTGCTACTCGCAGCTGAGAAGGACCGTGGAGCTAGCGGCGAATTCGGAGAGCTCTTCGCTGCACTGCGCCGCTCGCAAGCGGCTTCGTTCTTCGCCTTCTGCCGTCCGGCGAGAGCTGAACTCCAGCGGTCAGTTGCAGCTCTGCCCAACAGCGTGTTCTCAGTTCTGCGGGCAAGCACGCCCTCTTGCCTTGGCCCCGAGAGCAAAGTCCCGAGCGAGCACTCGACTCAGTGCAATGCACCCGGAAGGACGCTCTCGCTCGCCTTTCAAGGAGCGATTCCCTACAGCAGAAGCAGCAGAGGCACAAACTGCATGACGAGAAGGGACAACGTAGAACACGTCTCTGTCCTGGCACATTTTCGTGTGCGATACTTCCCTCCGGGTCTTCGGGCCTTGCGAAGCTCTGTGTACTGCGAGCGCTGCTACTCGCAGCTGAGAAGGACCGTGGAGCTAGCGGCGAATTCGGAGAGCTCTTCGCTGCACTGCGCCGCTCGCAAGCGGCTTCGTTCTTCGCCTTCTGCCGTCCGGCGAGAGCTGAACTCCAGCGGTCAGTTGCAGCTCTGCCCAACAGCGTGTTCTCAGTTCTGCGGGCAAGCACGCCCTCTTGCCTTGGCCCCGAGAGCAAAGTCCCGAGCGAGCACTCGACTCAGTGCAATGCACCCGGAAGGACGCTCTCGCTCGTCTTTCAAGGAGCGATTACCTACAGCAGAAGCAGCAGAGGCACAAACTGCATGACGAGAAGGGACAACGTAGAACACGTCTCTGTCCTGGCACATTTTCGTGTGCGATACTTCCCTCCGGGTCTTCGGGCCTTGCGAAGCTCTGTGTACTGCGAGCGCTGCTACTCGCAGCTGAGAAGGACCGTGGAGCTAGCGGCGAATTCGGAGAGCTCTTCGCTGCACTGCGCCGCTCGCAAGCGGCTTCGTTCTTCGCCTTCTGCCGTCCGGCGAGAGCTGAACTCCAGCGGTCAGTTGCAGCTCTGCCCAACAGCGTGTTCTCAGTTCTGCGGGCAAGCACGCCCTCTTGCCTTGGCCCCGAGAGCAAAGTCCCGAGCGAGCACTCGACTCAGTGCAATGCACCCGGAAGGACGCTCTCGCTCGCCTTTCAAGGAGCGATTCCTAACAGCAGAAGCAGCAGAGGCACAAACTGCATGACGAGAAGGGACAACGTAGAACACGTCTCTGTCCTGGCACATTTGCGTGTGCGATACTTCCCTCCGGGTCTTCGGGCCTTGCGAAGCTCTGTGTACTGCGAGCGCTGCTACTCGCAGCTGAGAAGGACCGTGGAGCTAGCGGCGAATTCGGAGAGCTCTTCGCTGCACTGCGCCGCTCGCAAGCGGCTTCGTTCTTCGCCTTCTGCCGTCCGGCGAGAGCTGAACTCCAGCGGTCAGGTGCAGCTCTGCCCAACAGCGTGTTCTCAGTTCTGCGGGCAAGCACGCCCTCTTGCCTTGGCCCCGAGAGCAAAGTCCCGAGCGAGCACTCGACTCAGTGCAATGCACCCGGAAGGGACGCTTTCGAGCATCTTTCAAGGAGCGATTCCTAACAGCAGAAGCAGCAGAGGCACAAACTGCATGACGAGAAGGGACAACGTAGAACACGTCTCTGTCCTGGCATATTTTCCTGTGCGATACTTCCCTCCGGGTCTTCGGGCCTTGCGAAGCTCTGTGTACTGCGAGCGCTGCTACTCGCAGCTGAGAAGGACCGTGGAGCTAGCGGCGAATTCGGAGAGCTCTTCGCTGCACTGCGCCGCTCGCAAGCGGCTTCGTTCTTCGCCTTCTGCCGTCCGGCGAGAGCTGAACTCCAGCGGTCAGTTGCAGCTCTGCCCAACAGCGTGTTCTCAGTTCTGCGGGCAAGCACGCCCTCTTGCCTTGGCCCCGAGAGCAAAGTCCCGAGCGAGCACTCGACTCAGTGCAATGCACCCGGAAGGACGCTCTCGCTCGCCTTTCAAGGAGCGATTCCCTACAGCAGAAGCAGCAGAGGCACAAACTGCATGACGAGAAGGGACAACGTAGAACACGTCTCTGTCCTGGCACATTTTCGTGTGCGATACTTCCCTCCGGGTCTTCGGGCCTTGCGAAGCTCTGTGTACTGCGAGCGCTGCTACTCGCAGCTGAGAAGGACCGTGGAGCTAGCGGCGAATTCGGAGAGCTCTTCGCTGCACTGCGCCGCTCGCAAGCGGCTTCGTTCTTCGCCTTCTGCCGTCCGGCGAGAGCTGAACTCCAGCGGTCAGTTGCAGCTCTGCCCAACAGCGTGTTCTCAGTTCTGCGGGCAAGCACGCCCTCTTGCCTTGGCCCCGAGAGCAAAGTCCCGAGCGAGCACTCGACTCAGTGCAATGCACCCGGAAGGACGCTCTCGCTCGCCTTTCAAGGAGCGATTCCTAACAGCAGAAGCAGCAGAGGCACAAACTGCATGACGAGAAGGGACAACGTAGAACACGTCTCTGTCCTGGCACATTTTCGTGTGCGATACTTCCCTCCGGGTCTTCGGGCCTTGCGAAGCTCTGTGTACTGCGAGCGCTGCTACTCGCAGCTGAGAAGGACCGTGGAGCTAGCGGCGAATTCGGAGAGCTCTTCGCTGCACTGCGCCGCTCGCAAGCGGCTTCGTTCTTCGCCTTCTGCCGTCCGGCGAGAGCTGAACTCCAGCGGTCAGGTGCAGCTCTGCCCAACAGCGTGTTCTCAGTTCTGCGGGCAAGCACGCCCTCTTGCCTTGGCCCCGAGAGCAAAGTCCCGAGCGAGCACTCGACTCAGTGCAATGCACCCGGAAGGACGCTCTCGCTCGCCTTTCAAGGAGCGATTCCTAACAGCAGAAGCAGCAGAGGCACAAACTGCATGACGAGAAGGGACAACGTAGAACACGTCTCTGTCCTGGCACATTTTCGTGTGCGATACTTCCCTCCGGGTCTTCGGGCCTTGCGAAGCTCTGTGTACTGCGAGCGCTGCTACTCGCAGCTGAGAAGGACCGTGGAGCTAGCGGCGAATTCGGAGAGCTCTTCGCTGCACTGCGCCGCTCGCAAGCGGCTTCGTTCTTCGCCTTCTGCCGTCCGGCGAGAGCTGAACTCCAGCGGTCAGTTGCAGCTCTGCCCAACAGCGTGTTCTCAGTTCTGCGGGCAAGCACGCCCTCTTGCCTTGGCCCCGAGAGCAAAGTCCCGAGCGAGCACTCGACTCAGTGCAATGCACCCGGAAGGACGCTCTCGCTCGTCTTTCAAGGAGCGATTACCTACAGCAGAAGCAGCAGAGGCACAAACTGCATGACGAGAAGGGACAACGTAGAACACGTCTCTGTCCTGGCACATTTTCGTGTGCGATACTTCCCTCCGGGTCTTCGGGCCTTGCGAAGCTCTGTGTACTGCGAGCGCTGCTACTCGCAGCTGAGAAGGACCGTGGAGCTAGCGGCGAATTCAGAGAGCTCTTCGCTGCACTGCGCCGCTCGCAAGCGGCTTCGTTCTTCGCCTTCTGCCGTCCGGCGAGAGCTGAACTCCAGCGGTCAGTTGCAGCTCTGCCCAACAGCGTGTTCTCAGTTCTGCGGGCAAGCACGCCCTCTTGCCTTGGCCCCGAGAGCAAAGTCCCGAGCGAGCACTCGACTCAGTGCAATGCACCCGGAAGGACGCTCTCGCTCGTCTTTCAAGGAGCGATTCCTAACAGCAGAAGCAGCAGAGGCACAAACTGCATGACGAGAAGGGACAACGTAGAACACGTCTCTGTCCTGGCACATTTTCGTGTGCGATACTTCCCTCCGGGTCTTCGGGCCTTGCGAAGCTCTGTGTACTGCGAGCGCTGCTACTCGCAGCTGAGAAGGACCGTGGAGCTAGCGGCGAATTCGGAGAGCTCTTCGCTGCACTGCGCCGCTCGCAAGCGGCTTCGTTCTTCGCCTTCTGCCGTCCGGCGAGAGCTGAACTCCAGCGGTCAGTTGCAGCTCTGCCCAACAGCGTGTTCTCAGTTCTCCGGGCAAGCACGCCCTCTTGCCTTGGCCCCGAGAGCAAAGTCCCGAGCGAGCACTCGACTCAGTGCAATGCACCCGGAAGGACGCTCTCGCTCGCCTTTCAAGGAGCGATTACCTACAGCAGAAGCAGCAGAGGCACAAACTGCATGACGAGAAGGGACAACGTAGAAAACGTCTCTGTCCTGGCACATTTTCGTGTGCGATACTTCCCTCCGGGTCTTCGGGCCTTGCGAAGCTCTGTGTACTGCGAGCGCTGCTACTCGCAGCTGAGAAGGACCGTGGAGCTAGCGGCGAATTCGGAGAGCTCTTCGCTGCACTGCGCCGCTCGCAAGCGGCTTCGTTCTTCGCCTTCTGCCGTCCGGCGAGAGCTGAACTCCAGCGGTCAGTTGCAGCTCTGCCCAACAGCGTGTTCTCAGTTCTGCGGGCAAGCACGCCCTCTTGCCTTGGCCCCGAGAGCAAAGTCCCGAGCGAGCACTCGACTCAGTGCAATGCACCCGGAAGGACGCTCTCGCTCGCCTTTCAAGGAGCGATTCCTAACAGCAGAAGCAGCAGAGGCACAAACTGCATGACGAGAAGGGACAACGTAGAACACGTCTCTGTCCTGGCACATTTTCGTGTGCGATACTTCCCTCCGGGTCTTCGGGCCTTGCGAAGCTCTGTGTACTGCGAGCGCTGCTACTCGCAGCTGAGAAGGACCGTGGAGCTAGCGGCGAATTCGGAGAGCTCTTCGCTGCACTGCGCCGCTCGCAAGCGGCTTCGTTCTTCGCCTTCTGCCGTCCGGCGAGAGCTGAACTCCAGCGGTCAGGTGCAGCTCTGCCCAACAGCGTGTTCTCAGTTCTGCGGGCAAGCACGCCCTCTTGCCTTGGCCCCGAGAGCAAAGTCCCGAGCGAGCACTCGACTCAGTGCAATGCACCCGGAAGGACGCTCTCGCTCGCCTTTCAAGGAGCGATTCCCTACAGCAGAAGCAGCAGAGGCACAAACTGCATGACGAGAAGGGACAACGTAGAACACGTCTCTGTCCTGGCATATTTTCCTGTGCGATACTTCCCTCCGGGTCTTCGGGCCTTGCGAAGCTCTGTGTACTGCGAGCGCTGCTACTCGCAGCTGAGAAGGACCGTGGAGCTAGCGGCGAATTCGGAGAGCTCTTCGCTGCACTGCGCCGCTCGCAAGCGGCTTCGTTCTTCGCCTTCTGCCGTCCGGCGAGAGCTGAACTCCAGCGGTCAGTTGCAGCTCTGCCCAACAGCGTGTTCTCAGTTCTGCGGGCAAGCACGCCCTCTTGCCTTGGCCCCGAGAGCAAAGTCCCGAGCGAGCACTCGACTCAGTGCAATGCACCCGGAAGGACGCTCTCGCTCGCCTTTCAAGGAGCGATTCCCTACAGCAGAAGCAGCAGAGGCACAAACTGCATGACGAGAAGGGACAACGTAGAACACGTCTCTGTCCTGGCACATTTTCGTGTGCGATACTTCCCTCCGGGTCTTCGGGCCTTGCGAAGCTCTGTGTACTGCGAGCGCTGCTACTCGCAGCTGAGAAGGACCGTGGAGCTAGCGGCGAATTCGGAGAGCTCTTCGCTGCACTGCGCCGCTCGCAAGCGGCTTCGTTCTTCGCCTTCTGCCGTCCGGCGAGAGCTGAACTCCAGCGGTCAGTTGCAGCTCTGCCCAACAGCGTGTTCTCAGTTCTGCGGGCAAGCACGCCCTCTTGCCTTGGCCCCGAGAGCAAAGTCCCGAGCGAGCACTCGACTCAGTGCAATGCACCCGGAAGGACGCTCTCGCTCGTCTTTCAAGGAGCGATTCCTAACAGCAGAAGCAGCAGAGGCACAAACTGCATGACGAGAAGGGACAACGTAGAACACGTCTCTGTCCTGGCACATTTTTGTGTGCGATACTTCCCTCCGGGTCTTCGGGCCTTGCGAAGCTCTGTGTACTGCGAGCGCTGCTACTCGCAGCTGAGAAGGACCGTGGAGCTAGCGGCGAATTCGGAGAGCTCTTCGCTGCACTGCGCCGCTCGCAAGCGGCTTCGTTCTTCGCCTTCTGCCGTCCGGCGAGAGCTGAACTCCAGCGGTCAGGTGCAGCTCTGCCCAACAGCGTGTTCTCAGTTCTGCGGGCAAGCACGCCCTCTTGCCTTGGCCCCGAGAGCAAAGTCCCGAGCGAGCACTCGACTCAGTGCAATGCACCCGGAAGGACGCTCTCGCTCGCCTTTCAAGGAGCGATTCCCTACAGCAGAACCAGCAGAGGCACAAACTGCATGACGAGAAGGGACAACGTAGAACACGTCTCTGTCCTGGCATATTTTCCTGTGCGATACTTCCCTCCGGGTCTTCGGGCCTTGCGAAGCTCTGTGTACTGCGAGCGCTGCTACTCGCAGCTGAGAAGGACCGTGGAGCTAGCGGCGAATTCGGAGAGCTCTTCGCTGCACTGCGCCGCTCGCAAGCGGCTTCGTTCTTCGCCTTCTGCCGTCCGGCGAGAGCTGAACTCCAGCGGTCAGTTGCAGCTCTGCCCAACAGCGTGTTCTCAGTTCTGCGGGCAAGCACGCCCTCTTGCCTTGGCCCCGAGAGCAAAGTCCCGAGCGAGCACTCGACTCAGTGCAATGCACCCGGAAGGACGCTCTCGCTCGCCTTTCAAGGAGCGATTCCCTACAGCAGAAGCAGCAGAGGCACAAACTGCATGACGAGAAGGGACAACGTAGAACACGTCTCTGTCCTGGCACATTTTCGTGTGCGATACTTCCCTCCGGGTCTTCGGGCCTTGCGAAGCTCTGTGTACTGCGAGCGCTGCTACTCGCAGCTGAGAAGGACCGTGGAGCTAGCGGCGAATTCGGAGAGCTCTTCGCTGCACTGCGCCGCTCGCAAGCGGCTTCGTTCTTCGCCTTCTGCCGTCCGGCGAGAGCTGAACTCCAGCGGTCAGTTGCAGCTCTGCCCAACAGCGTGTTCTCAGTTCTGCGGGCAAGCACGCCCTCTTGCCTTGGCCCCGAGAGCAAAGTCCCGAGCGAGCACTCGACTCAGTGCAATGCACCCGGAAGGACGCTCTCGCTCGTCTTTCAAGGAGCGATTCCTAACAGCAGAAGCAGCAGAGGCACAAACTGCATGACGAGAAGGGACAACGTAGAACACGTCTCTGTCCTGGCACATTTTCGTGTGCGATACTTCCCTCCGGGTCTTCGGGCCTTGCGAAGCTCTGTGTACTGCGAGCGCTGCTACTCGCAGCTGAGAAGGACCGTGGAGCTAGCGGCGAATTCGGAGAGCTCTTCGCTGCACTGCGCCGCTCGCAAGCGGCTTCGTTCTTCGCCTTCTGCCGTCCGGCGAGAGCTGAACTCCAGCGGTCAGTTGCAGCTCTGCCCAACAGCGTGTTCTCAGTTCTGCGGGCAAGCACGCCCTCTTGCCTTGGCCCCGAGAGCAAAGTCCCGAGCGAGCACTCGACTCAGTGCAATGCACCCGGAAGGACGCTCTCGCTCGCCTTTCAAGGAGCGATTCCCTACAGCAGAAGCAGCAGAGGCACAAACTGCATGACGAGAAGGGACAACGTAGAACACGTCTCTGTCCTGGCACATTTTCGTGTGCGATACTTCCCTCCGGGTCTTCGGGCCTTGCGAAGCTCTGTGTACTGCGAGCGCTGCTACTCGCAGCTGAGAAGGACCGTGGAGCTAGCGGCGAATTCGGAGAGCTCTTCGCTGCACTGCGCCGCTCGCAAGCGGCTTCGTTCTTCGCCTTCTGCCGTCCGGCGAGAGCTGAACTCCAGCGGTCAGTTGCAGCTCTGCCCAACAGCGTGTTCTCAGTTCTGCGGGCAAGCACGCCCTCTTGCCTTGGCCCCGAGAGCAAAGTCCCGAGCGAGCACTCGACTCAGTGCAATGCACCCGGAAGGACGCTCTCGCTCGCCTTTCAAGGAGCGATTACCTACAGCAGAAGCAGCAGAGGCACAAACTGCATGACGAGAAGGGACAACGTAGAACACGTCTCTGTCCTGGCACATTTTCGTGTGCGATACTTCCCTCCGGGTCTTCGGGCCTTGCGAAGCTCTGTGTACTGCGAGCGCTGCTACTCGCAGCTGAGAAGGACCGTGGAGCTAGCGGCGAATTCGGAGAGCTCTTCGCTGCACTGCGCCGCTCGCAAGCGGCTTCGTTCTTCGCCTTCTGCCGTCCGGCGAGAGCTGAACTCCAGCGGTCAGGTGCAGCTCTGCCCAACAGCGTGTTCTCAGTTCTGCGGGCAAGCACGCCCTCTTGCCTTGGCCCCGAGAGCAAAGTCCCGAGCGAGCACTCGACTCAGTGCAATGCACCCGGAAGGACGCTCTCGCTCGCCTTTCAAGGAGCGATTCCTAACAGCAGAAGCAGCAGAGGCACAAACTGCATGACGAGAAGGGACAACGTAGAACACGTCTCTGTCCTGGCACATTTTCGTGTGCGATACTTCCCTCCGGGTCTTCGGGCCTTGCGAAGCTCTGTGTACTGCGAGCGCTGCTACTCGCAGCTGAGAAGGACCGTGGAGCTAGCGGCGAATTCGGAGAGCTCTTCGCTGCACTGCGCCGCTCGCAAGCGGCTTCGTTCTTTGCCTTCTGCCGTCCGGCGAGAGCTGAACTCCAGCGGTCAGGTGCAGCTCTGCCCAACAGCGTGTTCTCAGTTCTGCGGGCAAGCACGCCCTCTTGCCTTGGCCCCGAGAGCAAAGTCCCGAGCGAGCACTCGACTCAGTGCAATGCACCCGGAAGGACGCTCTCGCTCGTCTTTCAAGGCGCGATTCCTAACAGCAGAAGCAGCAGAGGCACAAACTGCATGACGAGAAGGGACAACGTAGAACACGTCTCTGTCCTGGCACATTTTCGTGTGCGATACTTCCCTCCGGGTCTTCGGGCCTTGCGAAGCTCTGTGTACTGCGAGCGCTGCTACTCGCAGCTGAGAAGGACCGTGGAGCTAGCGGCGAATTCGGAGAGCTCTTCGCTGCACTGCGCCGCTCGCAAGCGGCTTCGTTCTTCGCCTTCTGCCGTCCGGCGAGAGCTGATCTCCAGCGGTCAGGTGCAGCTCTGCCCAACAGCGTGTTCTCAGTTCTGCGGGCAAGCACGCCCTCTTGCCTTGGCCCCGAGAGCAAAGTCCCGAGCGAGCACTCGACTCAGTGCAATGCACCCGGAAGGACGCTCTCGCTCGTCTTTCAAGGAGCGATTCCTAACAGCAGAAGCAGCAGAGGCACAAACTGCATGACGAGAAGGGACAACGTAGAACGCGTCTCTGTCCTGGCACATTTTCGTGTGCGATACTTCCCTCCGGGTCTTCGGGCCTTGCGAAGCTCTGTGTACTGCGAGCGCTGCTACTCGCAGCTGAGAAGGACCGTGGAGCTAGCGGCGAATTCGGAGAGCTCTTCGCTGCACTGCGCCGCTCGCAAGCGGCTTCGTTCTTCGCCTTCTGCCGTCCGGCGAGAGCTGAACTCCAGCGGTCAGGTGCAGCTCTGCCCAACAGCGTGTTCTCAGTTCTGCGGGCAAGCACGCCCTCTTGCCTTGGCCCCGAGTGCAAAGTCCCGAGCGAGCACTCGACTCAGTGCAATGCACCCGGAAGGACGCTCTCGCTCGCCTTTCAAGGAGCGATTCCTAACAGCAGAAGCAGCAGAGGCACAAACTGCATGACGAGAAGGGACAACGTAGAACGCGTCTCTGTCCTGGCACATTTTCGTGTGCGATACTTCCCTCTGGGTCTTCGGGCCTTGCGAAGCTCTGTGTACTGCGAGCGCTGCTACTCGCAGCTGAGAAGGACCGTGGAGCTAGCGGCGAATTCGGAGAGCTCTTCGCTGCACTGCGCCGCTCGCAAGCGGCTTCGTTCTTCGCCTTCTGCCGTCCGGCGAGAGCTGAACTCCAGCGGTCAGTTGCAGCTCTGCCCAACAGCGTGTTCTCAGTTCTGCGGGCAAGCACGCCCTCTTGCCTTGGTCCCGAGAGCAAAGTCCCGAGCGAGCACTCGACTCAGTGCAATGCACCCGGAAGGACGCTCTCGCTCGCCTTTCAAGGAGCGATTCCTAACAGCAGAAGCAGCAGAGGCACAAACTGCATGACGAGAAGGGACAACGTAGAACACGTCTCTGTCCTGGCACATTTTCGTGTGCGATACTTCCCTCCGGGTCTTCGGGCCTTGCGAAGCTCTGTGTACTGCGAGCGCTGCTACTCGCAGCTGAGAAGGACCGTGGAGCTAGCGGCGAATTCGGAGAGCTCTTCGCTGCACTGCGCCGCTCGCAAGCGGCTTCGTTCTTCGCCTTCTGCCGTCCGGCGAGAGCTGAACTCCAGCGGTCAGTTGCAGCTCTGCCCATCAGCGTGTTCTCAGTTCTGCGGGCAAGCACGCCCTCTTGCCTTGGCCCCGAGAGCAAAGTCCCGAGCGAGCACTCGACTCAGTGCAATGCACCCGGAAGGACGCTCTCGCTCGTCTTTCAAGGAGCGATTCCTAACAGCAGAAGCAGCAGAGGCACAAACTGCATGACGAGAAGGGACAACGTAGAACACGTCTCTGTCCTGGCACATTTTCGTGTGCGATACTTCCCTCCGGGTCTTCGGGCCTTGCGAAGCTCTGTGTACTGCGAGCGCTGCTACTCGCAGCTGAGAAGGACCGTGGAGTTAGCGGCGAATTCGGAGAGCTCTTCGCTGCACTGCGCCGCTCGCAAGCGGCTTCGTTCTTCGCCTTCTGCCGTCCGGCGAGAGCTGAACTCCAGCGGTCAGTTGCAGCTCTGCCCAACAGCGTGTTCTCAGTTCTGCGGGCAAGCACGCCCTCTTGCCTTGGCCCCGAGTGCAAAGTCCCGAGCGAGCACTCGACTCAGTGCAATGCACCCGGAAGGACGCTCTCGCTCGCCTTTCAAGGAGCGATTCCTAACAGCAGAAGCAGCAGAGGCACAAACTGCATGACGAGAAGGGACAACGTAGAACGCGTCTCTGTCCTGGCACATTTTCGTGTGCGATACTTCCCTCCGGGTCTTCGGGCCTTGCGAAGCTCTGTGTACTGCGAGCGCTGCTACTCGCAGCTGAGAAGGACCGTGGAGCTAGCGGCGAATTCGGAGAGCTCTTCGCTGCACTGCGCCGCTCGCAAGCGGCTTCGTTCTTCGCCTTCTGCCGTCCGGCGAGAGCTGAACTCCAGCGGTCAGGTGCAGCTCTGCCCAACAGCGTGTTCTCAGTTCTGCGGGCAAGCACGCCCTCTTGCCTTGGCCCCGAGAGCAAAGTCCCGAGCGAGCACTCGACTCAGTGCAATGCACCCGGAAGGACGCTCTCGCTCGCCTTTCAAGGAGCGATTCCTAACAGCAGAAGCAGCAGAGGCACAAACTGCATGACGAGAAGGGACAACGTAGAACGCGTCTCTGTCCTGGCACATTTTCGTGTGCGATACTTCCCTCCGGGTCTTCGGGCCTTGCGAAGCTCTGTGTACTGCGAGCGCTGCTACTCGCAGCTGAGAAGGACCGTGGAGCTAGCGGCGAATTCGGAGAGCTCTTCGCTGCACTGCGCCGCTCGCAAGCGGCTTCGTTCTTCGCCTTCTGCCGTCCGGCGAGAGCTGAACTCCAGCGGTCAGGTGCAGCTCTGCCCAACAGCGTGTTCTCAGTTCTGCGGGCAAGCACGCCCTCTTGCCTTGGCCCCGAGTGCAAAGTCCCGAGCGAGCACTCGACTCAGTGCAATGCACCCGGAAGGACGCTCTCGCTCGCCTTTCAAGGAGCGATTCCTAACAGCAGAAGCAGCAGAGGCACAAACTGCATGACGAGAAGGGACAACGTAGAACGCGTCTCTGTCCTGGCACATTTTCGTGTGCGATACTTCCCTCCGGGTCTTCGGGCCTTGCGAAGCTCTGTGTACTGCGAGCGCTGCTACTCGCAGCTGAGAAGGACCGTGGAGCTAGCGGCGAATTCGGAGAGCTCTTCGCTGCACTGCGCCGCTCGCAAGCGGCTTCGTTCTTCGCCTTCTGCCGTCCGGCGAGAGCTGAACTCCAGCGGTCAGGTGCAGCTCTGCCCAACAGCGTGTTCTCAGTTCTGCGGGCAAGCACGCCCTCTTGCCTTGGCCCCGAGTGCAAAGTCCCGAGCGAGCACTCGACTCAGTGCAATGCACCCGGAAGGACGCTCTCGCTCGCCTTTCAAGGAGCGATTCCTAACAGCAGAAGCAGCAGAGGCACAAACTGCATGACGAGAAGGGACAACGTAGAACACGTCTCTGTCCTGGCACATTTTCGTGTGCGATACTTCCCTCCGGGTCTTCGGGCCTTGCGAAGCTCTGTGTACTGCGAGCGCTGCTACTCGCAGCTGAGAAGGACCGTGGAGCTAGCGGCGAATTCGGAGAGCTCTTCGCTGCACTGCGCCGCTCGCAAGCGGCTTCGTTCTTCGCCTTCTGCCGTCCGGCGAGAGCTGAACTCCAGCGGTCAGTTGCAGCTCTGCCCATCAGCGTGTTCTCAGTTCTGCGGGCAAGCACGCCCTCTTGCCTTGGCCCCGAGAGCAAAGTCCCGAGCGAGCACTCGACTCAGTGCAATGCACCCGGAAGGACGCTCTCGCTCGTCTTTCAAGGAGCGATTCCTAACAGCAGAAGCAGCAGAGGCACAAACTGCATGACGAGAAGGGACAACGTAGAACACGTCTCTGTCCTGGCACATTTTCGTGTGCGATACTTCCCTCCGGGTCTTCGGGCCTTGCGAAGCTCTGTGTACTGCGAGCGCTGCTACTCGCAGCTGAGAAGGACCGTGGAGTTAGCGGCGAATTCGGAGAGCTCTTCGCTGCACTGCGCCGCTCGCAAGCGGCTTCGTTCTTCGCCTTCTGCCGTCCGGCGAGAGCTGAACTCCAGCGGTCAGTTGCAGCTCTGCCCAACAGCGTGTTCTCAGTTCTGCGGGCAAGCACGCCCTCTTGCCTTGGCCCCGAGTGCAAAGTCCCGAGCGAGCACTCGACTCAGTGCAATGCACCCGGAAGGACGCTCTCGCTCGCCTTTCAAGGAGCGATTCCTAACAGCAGAAGCAGCAGAGGCACAAACTGCATGACGAGAAGGGACAACGTAGAACGCGTCTCTGTCCTGGCACATTTTCGTGTGCGATACTTCCCTCCGGGTCTTCGGGCCTTGCGAAGCTCTGTGTACTGCGAGCGCTGCTACTCGCAGCTGAGAAGGACCGTGGAGCTAGCGGCGAATTCGGAGAGCTCTTCGCTGCACTGCGCCGCTCGCAAGCGGCTTCGTTCTTCGCCTTCTGCCGTCCGGCGAGAGCTGAACTCCAGCGGTCAGGTGCAGCTCTGCCCAACAGCGTGTTCTCAGTTCTGCGGGCAAGCACGCCCTCTTGCCTTGGCCCCGAGAGCAAAGTCCCGAGCGAGCACTCGACTCAGTGCAATGCACCCGGAAGGACGCTCTCGCTCGCCTTTCAAGGAGCGATTCCTAACAGCAGAAGCAGCAGAGGCACAAACTGCATGACGAGAAGGGACAACGTAGAACGCGTCTCTGTCCTGGCACATTTTCGTGTGCGATACTTCCCTCCGGGTCTTCGGGCCTTGCGAAGCTCTGTGTACTGCGAGCGCTGCTACTCGCAGCTGAGAAGGACCGTGGAGCTAGCGGCGAATTCGGAGAGCTCTTCGCTGCACTGCGCCGCTCGCAAGCGGCTTCGTTCTTCGCCTTCTGCCGTCCGGCGAGAGCTGAACTCCAGCGGTCAGGTGCAGCTCTGCCCAACAGCGTGTTCTCAGTTCTGCGGGCAAGCACGCCCTCTTGCCTTGGCCCCGAGTGCAAAGTCCCGAGCGAGCACTCGACTCAGTGCAATGCACCCGGAAGGACGCTCTCGCTCGCCTTTCAAGGAGCGATTCCTAACAGCAGAAGCAGCAGAGGCACAAACTGCATGACGAGAAGGGACAACGTAGAACGCGTCTCTGTCCTGGCACATTTTCGTGTGCGATACTTCCCTCCGGGTCTTCGGGCCTTGCGAAGCTCTGTGTACTGCGAGCGCTGCTACTCGCAGCTGAGAAGGACCGTGGAGCTAGCGGCGAATTCGGAGAGCTCTTCGCTGCACTGCGCCGCTCGCAAGCGGCTTCGTTCTTCGCCTTCTGCCGTCCGGCGAGAGCTGAACTCCAGCGGTCAGGTGCAGCTCTGCCCAACAGCGTGTTCTCAGTTCTGCGGGCAAGCACGCCCTCTTGCCTTGGCCCCGAGTGCAAAGTCCCGAGCGAGCACTCGACTCAGTGCAATGCACCCGGAAGGACGCTCTCGCTCGCCTTTCAAGGAGCGATTCCTAACAGCAGAAGCAGCAGAGGCACAAACTGCATGACGAGAAGGGACAACGTAGAACGCGTCTCTGTCCTGGCACATTTTCGTGTGCGATACTTCCCTCCGGGTCTTCGGGCCTTGCGAAGCTCTGTGTACTGCGAGCGCTGCTACTCGCAGCTGAGAAGGACCGTGGAGCTAGCGGCGAATTCGGAGAGCTCTTCGCTGCACTGCGCCGCTCGCAAGCGGCTTCGTTCTTCGCCTTCTGCCGTCCGGCGAGAGCTGAACTCCAGCGGTCAGGTGCAGCTCTGCCCAACAGCGTGTTCTCAGTTCTGCGGGCAAGCACGCCCTCTTGCCTTGGCCCCGAGAGCAAAGTCCCGAGCGAGCACTCGACTCAGTGCAATGCACCCGGAAGGACGCTCTCGCTCGCCTTTCAAGGAGCGATTCCTAACAGCAGAAGCAGCAGAGGCACAAACTGCATGACGAGAAGGGACAACGTAGAACGCGTCTCTGTCCTGGCACATTTTCGTGTGCGATACTTCCCTCCGGGTCTTCGGGCCTTGCGAAGCTCTGTGTACTGCGAGCGCTGCTACTCGCAGCTGAGAAGGACCGTGGAGCTAGCGGCGAATTCGGAGAGCTCTTCGCTGCACTGCGCCGCTCGCAAGCGGCTTCGTTCTTCGCCTTCTGCCGTCCGGCGAGAGCTGAACTCCAGCGGTCAGGTGCAGCTCTGCCCAACAGCGTGTTCTCAGTTCTGCGGGCAAGCACGCCCTCTTGCCTTGGCCCCGAGTGCAAAGACCCGAGCGAGCACTCGACTCAGTGCAATGCACCCGGAAGGACGCTCTCGCTCGCCTTTCAAGGAGCGATTCCTAACAGCAGAAGCAGCAGAGGCACAAACTGCATGACGAGAAGGGACAACGTAGAACGCGTCTCTGTCCTGGCACATTTTCGTGTGCGATACTTCCCTCCGGGTCTTCGGGCCTTGCGAAGCTCTGTGTACTGCGAGCGCTGCTACTCGCAGCTGAGAAGGACCGTGGAGCTAGCGGCGAATTCGGAGAGCTCTTCGCTGCACTGCGCCGCTCGCAAGCGGCTTCGTTCTTCGCCTTCTGCCGTCCGGCGAGAGCTGAACTCCAGCGGTCAGGTGCAGCTCTGCCCAACAGCGTGTTCTCAGTTCTGCGGGCAAGCACGCCCTCTTGCCTTGGCCCCGAGAGCAAAGTCCCGAGCGAGCACTCGACTCAGTGCAATGCACCCGGAAGGACGCTCTCGCTCGCCTTTCAAGGAGCGATTCCTAACAGCAGAAGCAGCAGAGGCACAAACTGCATGACGAGAAGGGACAACGTAGAACACGTCTCTGTCCTGGCACATTTTCGTGTGCGATACTTCCCTCCGGGTCTTCGGGCCTTGCGAAGCTCTGTGTACTGCGAGCGCTGCTACTCGCAGCTGAGAAGGACCGTGGAGCTAGCGGCGAATTCGGAGAGCTCTTCGCTGCACTGCGCCGCTCGCAAGCGGCTTCGTTCTTCGCCTTCTGCCGTCCGGCGAGAGCTGAACTCCAGCGGTCAGGTGCAGCTCTGCCCAACAGCGTGTTCTCAGTTCTGCGGGCAAGCACGCCCTCTTGCCTTGGCCCCGAGTGCAAAGTCCCGAGCGAGCACTCGACTCAGTGCAATGCACCCGGAAGGACGCTCTCGCTCGCCTTTCAAGGAGCGATTCCTAACAGCAGAAGCAGCAGAGGCACAAACTGCATGACGAGAAGGGACAACGTAGAACGCGTCTCTGTCCTGGCACATTTTCGTGTGCGATACTTCCCTCCGGGTCTTCGGGCCTTGCGAAGCTCTGTGTACTGCGAGCGCTGCTACTCGCAGCTGAGAAGGACCGTGGAGATAGCGGCGAATTCGGAGAGCTCTTCGCTGCACTGCGCCGCTCGCAAGCGGCTTCGTTCTTCGCCTTCTGCCGTCCGGCGAGAGCTGAACTCCAGCGGTCAGTTGCAGCTCTGCCCAACAGCGTGTTCTCAGTTCTGCGGGCAAGCACGCCCTCTTGCCTTGGCCCCGAGTGCAAAGTCCCGAGCGAGCACTCGACTCAGTGCAATGCACCCGGAAGGACGCTCTCGCTCGCCTTTCAAGGAGCGATTCCTAACAGCAGAAGCAGCAGAGGCACAAACTGCATGACGAGAAGGGACAACGTAGAACGCGTCTCTGTCCTGGCACATTTTCGTGTGCGATACTTCCCTCCGGGTCTTCGGGCCTTGCGAAGCTCTGTGTACTGCGAGCGCTGCTACTCGCAGCTGAGAAGGACCGTGGAGCTAGCGGCGAATTCGGAGAGCTCTTCGCTGCACTGCGCCGCTCGCAAGCGGCTTCGTTCTTCGCCTTCTGCCGTCCGGCGAGAGCTGAACTCCAGCGGTCAGGTGCAGCTCTGCCCAACAGCGTGTTCTCAGTTCTGCGGGCAAGCACGCCCTCTTGCCTTGGCCCCGAGTGCAAATTCCCGAGCGAGCACTCGACTCAGTGCAATGCACCCAGAAGGACGCTCTCGCTCGCCTTTCAAGGAGCGATTCCTAACAGCAGAAGCAGCAGAGGCACAAACTGCATGACGAGAAGGGACAACGTAGAACGCGTCTCTGTCCTGGCACATTTTCGTGTGCGATACTTCCCTCTGGGTCTTCGGGCCTTGCGAAGCTCTGTGTACTGCGAGCGCTGCTACTCGCAGCTGAGAAGGACCGTGGAGCTAGCGGCGAATTCGGAGAGCTCTTCGCTGCACTGCGCCGCTCGCAAGCGGCTTCGTTCTTCGCCTTCTGCCGTCCGGCGAGAGCTGAACTCCAGCGGTCAGTTGCAGCTCTGCCCAACAGCGTGTTCTCAGTTCTGCGGGCAAGCACGCCCTCTTGCCTTGGTCCCGAGAGCAAAGTCCCGAGCGAGCACTCGACTCAGTGCAATGCACCCGGAAGGACGCTCTCGCTCGCCTTTCAAGGAGCGATTCCTAACAGCAGAAGCAGCAGAGGCACAAACTGCATGACGAGAAGGGACAACGTAGAACACGTCTCTGTCCTGGCACATTTTCGTGTGCGATACTTCCCTCCGGGTCTTCGGGCCTTGCGAAGCTCTGTGTACTGCGAGCGCTGCTACTCGCAGCTGAGAAGGACCGTGGAGCTAGCGGCGAATTCGGAGAGCTCTTCGCTGCACTGCGCCGCTCGCAAGCGGCTTCGTTCTTCGCCTTCTGCCGTCCGGCGAGAGCTGAACTCCAGCGGTCAGTTGCAGCTCTGCCCATCAGCGTGTTCTCAGTTCTGCGGGCAAGCACGCCCTCTTGCCTTGGCCCCGAGAGCAAAGTCCCGAGCGAGCACTCGACTCAGTGCAATGCACCCGGAAGGACGCTCTCGCTCGTCTTTCAAGGAGCGATTCCTAACAGCAGAAGCAGCAGAGGCACAAACTGCATGACGAGAAGGGACAACGTAGAACACGTCTCTGTCCTGGCACATTTTCGTGTGCGATACTTCCCTCCGGGTCTTCGGGCCTTGCGAAGCTCTGTGTACTGCGAGCGCTGCTACTCGCAGCTGAGAAGGACCGTGGAGTTAGCGGCGAATTCGGAGAGCTCTTCGCTGCACTGCGCCGCTCGCAAGCGGCTTCGTTCTTCGCCTTCTGCCGTCCGGCGAGAGCTGAACTCCAGCGGTCAGTTGCAGCTCTGCCCAACAGCGTGTTCTCAGTTCTGCGGGCAAGCACGCCCTCTTGCCTTGGCCCCGAGTGCAAAGTCCCGAGCGAGCACTCGACTCAGTGCAATGCACCCGGAAGGACGCTCTCGCTCGCCTTTCAAGGAGCGATTCCTAACAGCAGAAGCAGCAGAGGCACAAACTGCATGACGAGAAGGGACAACGTAGAACGCGTCTCTGTCCTGGCACATTTTCGTGTGCGATACTTCCCTCCGGGTCTTCGGGCCTTGCGAAGCTCTGTGTACTGCGAGCGCTGCTACTCGCAGCTGAGAAGGACCGTGGAGCTAGCGGCGAATTCGGAGAGCTCTTCGCTGCACTGCGCCGCTCGCAAGCGGCTTCGTTCTTCGCCTTCTGCCGTCCGGCGAGAGCTGAACTCCAGCGGTCAGGTGCAGCTCTGCCCAACAGCGTGTTCTCAGTTCTGCGGGCAAGCACGCCCTCTTGCCTTGGCCCCGAGAGCAAAGTCCCGAGCGAGCACTCGACTCAGTGCAATGCACCCGGAAGGACGCTCTCGCTCGCCTTTCAAGGAGCGATTCCTAACAGCAGAAGCAGCAGAGGCACAAACTGCATGACGAGAAGGGACAACGTAGAACGCGTCTCTGTCCTGGCACATTTTCGTGTGCGATACTTCCCTCCGGGTCTTCGGGCCTTGCGAAGCTCTGTGTACTGCGAGCGCTGCTACTCGCAGCTGAGAAGGACCGTGGAGCTAGCGGCGAATTCGGAGAGCTCTTCGCTGCACTGCGCCGCTCGCAAGCGGCTTCGTTCTTCGCCTTCTGCCGTCCGGCGAGAGCTGAACTCCAGCGGTCAGGTGCAGCTCTGCCCAACAGCGTGTTCTCAGTTCTGCGGGCAAGCACGCCCTCTTGCCTTGGCCCCGAGTGCAAAGTCCCGAGCGAGCACTCGACTCAGTGCAATGCACCCGGAAGGACGCTCTCGCTCGCCTTTCAAGGAGCGATTCCTAACAGCAGAAGCAGCAGAGGCACAAACTGCATGACGAGAAGGGACAACGTAGAACGCGTCTCTGTCCTGGCACATTTTCGTGTGCGATACTTCCCTCCGGGTCTTCGGGCCTTGCGAAGCTCTGTGTACTGCGAGCGCTGCTACTCGCAGCTGAGAAGGACCGTGGAGCTAGCGGCGAATTCGGAGAGCTCTTCGCTGCACTGCGCCGCTCGCAAGCGGCTTCGTTCTTCGCCTTCTGCCGTCCGGCGAGAGCTGAACTCCAGCGGTCAGGTGCAGCTCTGCCCAACAGCGTGTTCTCAGTTCTGCGGGCAAGCACGCCCTCTTGCCTTGGCCCCGAGTGCAAAGTCCCGAGCGAGCACTCGACTCAGTGCAATGCACCCGGAAGGACGCTCTCGCTCGCCTTTCAAGGAGCGATTCCTAACAGCAGAAGCAGCAGAGGCACAAACTGCATGACGAGAAGGGACAACGTGGAACGCGTCTCTGTCCTGGCACATTTTCGTGTGCGATACTTCCCTCCGGGTCTTCGGGCCTTGCGAAGCTCTGTGTACTGCGAGCGCTGCTACTCGCAGCTGAGAAGGACCGTGGAGCTAGCGGCGAATTCGGAGAGCTCTTCGCTGCACTGCGCCGCTCGCAAGCGGCTTCGTTCTTCGCCTTCTGCCGTCCGGCGAGAGCTGAACTCCAGCGGTCAGGTGCAGCTCTGCCCAACAGCGTGTTCTCAGTTCTGCGGGCAAGCACGCCCTCTTGCCTTGGCCCCGAGAGCAAAGTCCCGAGCGAGCACTCGACTCAGTGCAATGCACCCGGAAGGACGCTCTCGCTCGCCTTTCAAGGAGCGATTCCTAACAGCAGAAGCAGCAGAGGCACAAACTGCATGACGAGAAGGGACAACGTAGAACGCGTCTCTGTCCTGGCACATTTTCGTGTGCGATACTTCCCTCCGGGTCTTCGGGCCTTGCGAAGCTCTGTGTACTGCGAGCGCTGCTACTCGCAGCTGAGAAGGACCGTGGAGCTAGCGGCGAATTCGGAGAGCTCTTCGCTGCACTGCGCCGCTCGCAAGCGGCTTCGTTCTTCGCCTTCTGCCGTCCGGCGAGAGCTGAACTCCAGCGGTCAGGTGCAGCTCTGCCCAACAGCGTGTTCTCAGTTCTGCGGGCAAGCACGCCCTCTTGCCTTGGCCCCGAGTGCAAAGACCCGAGCGAGCACTCGACTCAGTGCAATGCACCCGGAAGGACGCTCTCGCTCGCCTTTCAAGGAGCGATTCCTAACAGCAGAAGCAGCAGAGGCACAAACTGCATGACGAGAAGGGACAACGCAGAACGCGTCTCTGTCCTGGCACATTTTCGTGTGCGATACTTCCCTCCGGGTCTTCGGGCCTTGCGAAGCTCTGTGTACTGCGAGCGCTGCTACTCGCAGCTGAGAAGGACCGTGGAGCTAGCGGCGAATTCGGAGAGCTCTTCGCTGCACTGCGCCGCTCGCAAGCGGCTTCGTTCTTCGCCTTCTGCCGTCCGGCGAGAGCTGAACTCCAGCGGTCAGGTGCAGCTCTGCCCAACAGCGTGTTCTCAGTTCTGCGGGCAAGCACGCCCTCTTGCCTTGGCCCCGAGAGCAAAGTCCCGAGCGAGCACTCGACTCAGTGCAATGCACCCGGAAGGACGCTCTCGCTCGCCTTTCAAGGAGCGATTCCTAACAGCAGAAGCAGCAGAGGCACAAACTGCATGACGAGAAGGGACAACGTAGAACACGTCTCTGTCCTGGCACATTTTCGTGTGCGATACTTCCCTCCGGGTCTTCGGGCCTTGCGAAGCTCTGTGTACTGCGAGCGCTGCTACTCGCAGCTGAGAAGGACCGTGGAGATAGCGGCGAATTCGGAGAGCTCTTCGCTGCACTGCGCCGCTCGCAAGCGGCTTCGTTCTTCGCCTTCTGCCGTCCGGCGAGAGCTGAACTCCAGCGGTCAGTTGCAGCTCTGCCCAACAGCGTGTTCTCAGTTCTGCGGGCAAGCACGCCCTCTTGCCTTGGCCCCGAGAGCAAAGTCCCGAGCGAGCACTCGACTCAGTGCAATGCACCCAGAAGGGACGCTCTCGCTCGTCTTTCAAGGAGCGATTCCTAACAGCAGAA
This sequence comes from Sturnus vulgaris, assembly GCF_052056855.1. Taxonomy (NCBI): domain Eukaryota; kingdom Metazoa; phylum Chordata; class Aves; order Passeriformes; family Sturnidae; genus Sturnus; species Sturnus vulgaris. The sequence goes on along the minus strand of NW_028276204.1, from coordinate 9,355 downwards.
GCAGCAGAGGCACAAACTGCATGACGAGAAGGGACAACGTAGAACACGTCTCTGTCCTGGCACATTTTCCTGTGCGATACTTCCCTCCGGGTCTTCGGGCCTTGCGAAGCTCTGTGTACTGCGAGCGCTGCTACTCGCAGCTGAGAAGGACCGTGGAGCTAGCGGCGAATTCGGAGAGCTCTTCGCTGCACTGCGCCGCTCGCAAGCGGCTTCGTTCTTCGCCTTCTGCCGTCCGGCGAGAGCTGAACTCCAGCGGTCAGTTGCAGCTCTGCCCAACAGCGTGTTCTCAGTTCTGCGGGCAAGCACGCCCTCTTGCCTTGGCCCCGAGAGCAAAGTCCCGAGCGAGCACTCGACTCAGTGCAATGCACCCGGAAGGACGCTCTCGCTCGTCTTTCAAGGAGCGATTCCTAACAGCAGAAGCAGCAGAGGCACAAACTGCATGACGAGAAGGGACAACGTAGAACACGTCTCTGTCCTGGCACATTTTCGTGTGCGATACTTCCCTCCGGGTCTTCGGGCCTTGCGAAGCTCTGTGTACTGCGAGCGCTGCTACTCGCAGCTGAGAAGGACCGTGGAGCTAGCGGCGAATTCGGAGAGCTCTTCGCTGCACTGCGCCGCTCGCAAGCGGCTTCGTTCTTCGCCTTCTGCCGTCCGGCGAGAGCTGAACTCCAGCGGTCAGGTGCAGCTCTGCCCAACAGCGTGTTCTCAGTTCTGCGGGCAAGCACGCCCTCTTGCCTTGGCCCCGAGTGCAAAGTCCCGAGCGAGCACTCGACTCAGTGCAATGCACCCGGAAGGACGCTCTCGCTCGCCTTTCAAGGAGCGATTCCTAACAGCAGAAGCAGCAGAGGCACAAACTGCATGACGAGAAGGGACAACGTAGAACGCGTCTCTGTCCTGGCACATTTTCGTGTGCGATACTTCCCTCCGGGTCTTCGGGCCTTGCGAAGCTCTGTGTACTGCGAGCGCTGCTACTCGCAGCTGAGAAGGACCGTGGAGCTAGCGGCGAATTCGGAGAGCTCTTCGCTGCACTGCGCCGCTCGCAAGCGGCTTCGTTCTTCGCCTTCTGCCGTCCGGCGAGAGCTGAACTCCAGCGGTCAGGTGCAGCTCTGCCCAACAGCGTGTTCTCAGTTCTGCGGGCAAGCACGCCCTCTTGCCTTGGCCCCGAGTGCAAAGTCCCGAGCGAGCACTCGACTCAGTGCAATGCACCCGGAAGGACGCTCTCGCTCGCCTTTCAAGGAGCGATTCCTAACAGCAGAAGCAGCAGAGGCACAAACTGCATGACGAGAAGGGACAACGTAGAACGCGTCTCTGTCCTGGCACATTTTCGTGTGCGATACTTCCCTCCGGGTCTTCGGGCCTTGCGAAGCTCTGTGTACTGCGAGCGCTGCTACTCGCAGCTGAGAAGGACCGTGGAGCTAGCGGCGAATTCGGAGAGCTCTTCGCTGCACTGCGCCGCTCGCAAGCGGCTTCGTTCTTCGCCTTCTGCCGTCCGGCGAGAGCTGAACTCCAGCGGTCAGGTGCAGCTCTGCCCAACAGCGTGTTCTCAGTTCTGCGGGCAAGCACGCCCTCTTGCCTTGGCCCCGAGTGCAAAGTCCCGAGCGAGCACTCGACTCAGTGCAATGCACCCGGAAGGACGCTCTCGCTCGCCTTTCAAGGAGCGATTCCTAACAGCAGAAGCAGCAGAGGCACAAACTGCATGACGAGAAGGGACAACGTAGAACGCGTCTCTGTCCTGGCACATTTTCGTGTGCGATACTTCCCTCCGGGTCTTCGGGCCTTGCGAAGCTCTGTGTACTGCGAGCGCTGCTACTCGCAGCTGAGAAGGACCGTGGAGCTAGCGGCGAATTCGGAGAGCTCTTCGCTGCACTGCGCCGCTCGCAAGCGGCTTCGTTCTTCGCCTTCTGCCGTCCGGCGAGAGCTGAACTCCAGCGGTCAGGTGCAGCTCTGCCCAACAGCGTGTTCTCAGTTCTGCGGGCAAGCACGCCCTCTTGCCTTGGCCCCGAGTGCAAAGTCCCGAGCGAGCACTCGACTCAGTGCAATGCACCCGGAAGGACGCTCTCGCTCGCCTTTCAAGGAGCGATTCCTAACAGCAGAAGCAGCAGAGGCACAAACTGCATGACGAGAAGGGACAACGTAGAACGCGTCTCTGTCCTGGCACATTTTCGTGTGCGATACTTCCCTCCGGGTCTTCGGGCCTTGCGAAGCTCTGTGTACTGCGAGCGCTGCTACTCGCAGCTGAGAAGGACCGTGGAGCTAGCGGCGAATTCGGAGAGCTCTTCGCTGCACTGCGCCGCTCGCAAGCGGCTTCGTTCTTCGCCTTCTGCCGTCCGGCGAGAGCTGAACTCCAGCGGTCAGGTGCAGCTCTGCCCAACAGCGTGTTCTCAGTTCTGCGGGCAAGCACGCCCTCTTGCCTTGGCCCCGAGTGCAAAGTCCCGAGCGAGCACTCGACTCAGTGCAATGCACCCGGAAGGACGCTCTCGCTCGCCTTTCAAGGAGCGATTCCTAACAGCAGAAGCAGCAGAGGCACAAACTGCATGACGAGAAGGGACAACGTAGAACGCGTCTCTGTCCTGGCACATTTTCGTGTGCGATACTTCCCTCCGGGTCTTCGGGCCTTGCGAAGCTCTGTGTACTGCGAGCGCTGCTACTCGCAGCTGAGAAGGACCGTGGAGCTAGCGGCGAATTCGGAGAGCTCTTCGCTGCACTGCGCCGCTCGCAAGCGGCTTCGTTCTTCGCCTTCTGCCGTCCGGCGAGAGCTGAACTCCAGCGGTCAGGTGCAGCTCTGCCCAACAGCGTGTTCTCAGTTCTGCGGGCAAGCACGCCCTCTTGCCTTGGCCCCGAGAGCAAAGTCCCGAGCGAGCACTCGACTCAGTGCAATGCACCCGGAAGGACGCTCTCGCTCGCCTTTCAAGGAGCGATTCCTAACAGCAGAAGCAGCAGAGGCACAAACTGCATGACGAGAAGGGACAACGTAGAACGCGTCTCTGTCCTGGCACATTTTCGTGTGCGATACTTCCCTCCGGGTCTTCGGGCCTTGCGAAGCTCTGTGTACTGCGAGCGCTGCTACTCGCAGCTGAGAAGGACCGTGGAGCTAGCGGCGAATTCGGAGAGCTCTTCGCTGCACTGCGCCGCTCGCAAGCGGCTTCGTTCTTCGCCTTCTGCCGTCCGGCGAGAGCTGAACTCCAGCGGTCAGGTGCAGCTCTGCCCAACAGCGTGTTCTCAGTTCTGCGGGCAAGCACGCCCTCTTGCCTTGGCCCCGAGTGCAAAGTCCCGAGCGAGCACTCGACTCAGTGCAATGCACCCGGAAGGACGCTCTCGCTCGCCTTTCAAGGAGCGATTCCTAACAGCAGAAGCAGCAGAGGCACAAACTGCATGACGAGAAGGGACAACGTAGAACGCGTCTCTGTCCTGGCACATTTTCGTGTGCGATACTTCCCTCCGGGTCTTCGGGCCTTGCGAAGCTCTGTGTACTGCGAGCGCTGCTACTCGCAGCTGAGAAGGACCGTGGAGCTAGCGGCGAATTCGGAGAGCTCTTCGCTGCACTGCGCCGCTCGCAAGCGGCTTCGTTCTTCGCCTTCTGCCGTCCGGCGAGAGCTGAACTCCAGCGGTCAGGTGCAGCTCTGCCCAACAGCGTGTTCTCAGTTCTGCGGGCAAGCACGCCCTCTTGCCTTGGCCCCGAGAGCAAAGTCCCGAGCGAGCACTCGACTCAGTGCAATGCACCCGGAAGGACGCTCTCGCTCGCCTTTCAAGGAGCGATTCCTAACAGCAGAAGCAGCAGAGGCACAAACTGCATGACGAGAAGGGACAACGTAGAACACGTCTCTGTCCTGGCACATTTTCGTGTGCGATACTTCCCTCCGGGTCTTCGGGCCTTGCGAAGCTCTGTGTACTGCGAGCGCTGCTACTCGCAGCTGAGAAGGACCGTGGAGCTAGCGGCGAATTCGGAGAGCTCTTCGCTGCACTGCGCCGCTCGCAAGCGGCTTCGTTCTTCGCCTTCTGCCGTCCGGCGAGAGCTGAACTCCAGCGGTCAGGTGCAGCTCTGCCCAACAGCGTGTTCTCAGTTCTGCGGGCAAGCACGCCCTCTTGCCTTGGCCCCGAGTGCAAAGTCCCGAGCGAGCACTCGACTCAGTGCAATGCACCCGGAAGGACGCTCTCGCTCGCCTTTCAAGGAGCGATTCCTAACAGCAGAAGCAGCAGAGGCACAAACTGCATGACGAGAAGGGACAACGTAGAACGCGTCTCTGTCCTGGCACATTTTCGTGTGCGATACTTCCCTCCGGGTCTTCGGGCCTTGCGAAGCTCTGTGTACTGCGAGCGCTGCTACTCGCAGCTGAGAAGGACCGTGGAGATAGCGGCGAATTCGGAGAGCTCTTCGCTGCACTGCGCCGCTCGCAAGCGGCTTCGTTCTTCGCCTTCTGCCGTCCGGCGAGAGCTGAACTCCAGCGGTCAGTTGCAGCTCTGCCCATCAGCGTGTTCTCAGTTCTGCGGGCAAGCACGCCCTCTTGCCTTGGCCCCGAGAGCAAAGTCCCGAGCGAGCACTCGACTCAGTGCAATGCACCCGGAAGGACGCTCTCGCTCGTCTTTCAAGGAGCGATTCCTAACAGCAGAAGCAGCAGAGGCACAAACTGCATGACGAGAAGGGACAACGTAGAACACGTCTCTGTCCTGGCACATTTTCGTGTGCGATACTTCCCTCCGGGTCTTCGGGCCTTGCGAAGCTCTGTGTACTGCGAGCGCTGCTACTCGCAGCTGAGAAGGACCGTGGAGTTAGCGGCGAATTCGGAGAGCTCTTCGCTGCACTGCGCCGCTCGCAAGCGGCTTCGTTCTTCGCCTTCTGCCGTCCGGCGAGAGCTGAACTCCAGCGGTCAGTTGCAGCTCTGCCCAACAGCGTGTTCTCAGTTCTGCGGGCAAGCACGCCCTCTTGCCTTGGCCCCGAGTGCAAAGTCCCGAGCGAGCACTCGACTCAGTGCAATGCACCCGGAAGGACGCTCTCGCTCGCCTTTCAAGGAGCGATTCCTAACAGCAGAAGCAGCAGAGGCACAAACTGCATGACGAGAAGGGACAACGTAGAACGCGTCTCTGTCCTGGCACATTTTCGTGTGCGATACTTCCCTCCGGGTCTTCGGGCCTTGCGAAGCTCTGTGTACTGCGAGCGCTGCTACTCGCAGCTGAGAAGGACCGTGGAGCTAGCGGCGAATTCGGAGAGCTCTTCGCTGCACTGCGCCGCTCGCAAGCGGCTTCGTTCTTCGCCTTCTGCCGTCCGGCGAGAGCTGAACTCCAGCGGTCAGGTGCAGCTCTGCCCAACAGCGTGTTCTCAGTTCTGCGGGCAAGCACGCCCTCTTGCCTTGGCCCCGAGAGCAAAGTCCCGAGCGAGCACTCGACTCAGTGCAATGCACCCGGAAGGACGCTCTCGCTCGCCTTTCAAGGAGCGATTCCTAACAGCAGAAGCAGCAGAGGCACAAACTGCATGACGAGAAGGGACAACGTAGAACGCGTCTCTGTCCTGGCACATTTTCGTGTGCGATACTTCCCTCCGGGTCTTCGGGCCTTGCGAAGCTCTGTGTACTGCGAGCGCTGCTACTCGCAGCTGAGAAGGACCGTGGAGCTAGCGGCGAATTCGGAGAGCTCTTCGCTGCACTGCGCCGCTCGCAAGCGGCTTCGTTCTTCGCCTTCTGCCGTCCGGCGAGAGCTGAACTCCAGCGGTCAGGTGCAGCTCTGCCCAACAGCGTGTTCTCAGTTCTGCGGGCAAGCACGCCCTCTTGCCTTGGCCCCGAGTGCAAAGTCCCGAGCGAGCACTCGACTCAGTGCAATGCACCCGGAAGGACGCTCTCGCTCGCCTTTCAAGGAGCGATTCCTAACAGCAGAAGCAGCAGAGGCACAAACTGCATGACGAGAAGGGACAACGTAGAACGCGTCTCTGTCCTGGCACATTTTCGTGTGCGATACTTCCCTCCGGGTCTTCGGGCCTTGCGAAGCTCTGTGTACTGCGAGCGCTGCTACTCGCAGCTGAGAAGGACCGTGGAGCTAGCGGCGAATTCGGAGAGCTCTTCGCTGCACTGCGCCGCTCGCAAGCGGCTTCGTTCTTCGCCTTCTGCCGTCCGGCGAGAGCTGAACTCCAGCGGTCAGGTGCAGCTCTGCCCAACAGCGTGTTCTCAGTTCTGCGGGCAAGCACGCCCTCTTGCCTTGGCCCCGAGTGCAAAGTCCCGAGCGAGCACTCGACTCAGTGCAATGCACCCGGAAGGACGCTCTCGCTCGCCTTTCAAGGAGCGATTCCTAACAGCAGAAGCAGCAGAGGCACAAACTGCATGACGAGAAGGGACAACGTGGAACGCGTCTCTGTCCTGGCACATTTTCGTGTGCGATACTTCCCTCCGGGTCTTCGGGCCTTGCGAAGCTCTGTGTACTGCGAGCGCTGCTACTCGCAGCTGAGAAGGACCGTGGAGCTAGCGGCGAATTCGGAGAGCTCTTCGCTGCACTGCGCCGCTCGCAAGCGGCTTCGTTCTTCGCCTTCTGCCGTCCGGCGAGAGCTGAACTCCAGCGGTCAGGTGCAGCTCTGCCCAACAGCGTGTTCTCAGTTCTGCGGGCAAGCACGCCCTCTTGCCTTGGCCCCGAGAGCAAAGTCCCGAGCGAGCACTCGACTCAGTGCAATGCACCCGGAAGGACGCTCTCGCTCGCCTTTCAAGGAGCGATTCCTAACAGCAGAAGCAGCAGAGGCACAAACTGCATGACGAGAAGGGACAACGTAGAACGCGTCTCTGTCCTGGCACATTTTCGTGTGCGATACTTCCCTCCGGGTCTTCGGGCCTTGCGAAGCTCTGTGTACTGCGAGCGCTGCTACTCGCAGCTGAGAAGGACCGTGGAGCTAGCGGCGAATTCGGAGAGCTCTTCGCTGCACTGCGCCGCTCGCAAGCGGCTTCGTTCTTCGCCTTCTGCCGTCCGGCGAGAGCTGAACTCCAGCGGTCAGGTGCAGCTCTGCCCAACAGCGTGTTCTCAGTTCTGCGGGCAAGCACGCCCTCTTGCCTTGGCCCCGAGTGCAAAGACCCGAGCGAGCACTCGACTCAGTGCAATGCACCCGGAAGGACGCTCTCGCTCGCCTTTCAAGGAGCGATTCCTAACAGCAGAAGCAGCAGAGGCACAAACTGCATGACGAGAAGGGACAACGTAGAACGCGTCTCTGTCCTGGCACATTTTCGTGTGCGATACTTCCCTCCGGGTCTTCGGGCCTTGCGAAGCTCTGTGTACTGCGAGCGCTGCTACTCGCAGCTGAGAAGGACCGTGGAGCTAGCGGCGAATTCGGAGAGCTCTTCGCTGCACTGCGCCGCTCGCAAGCGGCTTCGTTCTTCGCCTTCTGCCGTCCGGCGAGAGCTGAACTCCAGCGGTCAGGTGCAGCTCTGCCCAACAGCGTGTTCTCAGTTCTGCGGGCAAGCACGCCCTCTTGCCTTGGCCCCGAGAGCAAAGTCCCGAGCGAGCACTCGACTCAGTGCAATGCACCCGGAAGGACGCTCTCGCTCGCCTTTCAAGGAGCGATTCCTAACAGCAGAAGCAGCAGAGGCACAAACTGCATGACGAGAAGGGACAACGTAGAACACGTCTCTGTCCTGGCACATTTTCGTGTGCGATACTTCCCTCCGGGTCTTCGGGCCTTGCGAAGCTCTGTGTACTGCGAGCGCTGCTACTCGCAGCTGAGAAGGACCGTGGAGATAGCGGCGAATTCGGAGAGCTCTTCGCTGCACTGCGCCGCTCGCAAGCGGCTTCGTTCTTCGCCTTCTGCCGTCCGGCGAGAGCTGAACTCCAGCGGTCAGTTGCAGCTCTGCCCAACAGCGTGTTCTCAGTTCTGCGGGCAAGCACGCCCTCTTGCCTTGGCCCCGAGAGCAAAGTCCCGAGCGAGCACTCGACTCAGTGCAATGCACCCAGAAGGGACGCTCTCGCTCGTCTTTCAAGGAGCGATTCCTAACAGCAGAAGCAGCAGAGGCACAAACTGCATGACGAGAAGGGACAACGTAGAACACGTCTCTGTCCTGGCACATTTTCCTGTGCGATACTTCCCTCCGGGTCTTCGGGCCTTGCGAAGCTCTGTGTACTGCGAGCGCTGCTACTCGCAGCTGAGAAGGACCGTGGAGCTAGCGGCGAATTCGGAGAGCTCTTCGCTGCACTGCGCCGCTCGCAAGCGGCTTCGTTCTTCGCCTTCTGCCGTCCGGCGAGAGCTGAACTCCAGCGGTCAGTTGCAGCTCTGCCCAACAGCGTGTTCTCAGTTCTGCGGGCAAGCACGCCCTCTTGCCTTGGCCCCGAGAGCAAAGTCCCGAGCGAGCACTCGACTCAGTGCAATGCACCCGGAAGGACGCTCTCGCTCGTCTTTCAAGGAGCGATTCCTAACAGCAGAAGCAGCAGAGGCACAAACTGCATGACGAGAAGGGACAACGTAGAACACGTCTCTGTCCTGGCACATTTTCGTGTGCGATACTTCCCTCCGGGTCTTCGGGCCTTGCGAAGCTCTGTGTACTGCGAGCGCTGCTACTCGCAGCTGAGAAGGACCGTGGAGCTAGCGGCGAATTCGGAGAGCTCTTCGCTGCACTGCGCCGCTCGCAAGCGGCTTCGTTCTTCGCCTTCTGCCGTCCGGCGAGAGCTGAACTCCAGCGGTCAGGTGCAGCTCTGCCCAACAGCGTGTTCTCAGTTCTGCGGGCAAGCACGCCCTCTTGCCTTGGCCCCGAGTGCAAAGTCCCGAGCGAGCACTCGACTCAGTGCAATGCACCCGGAAGGACGCTCTCGCTCGCCTTTCAAGGAGCGATTCCTAACAGCAGAAGCAGCAGAGGCACAAACTGCATGACGAGAAGGGACAACGTAGAACGCGTCTCTGTCCTGGCACATTTTCGTGTGCGATACTTCCCTCCGGGTCTTCGGGCCTTGCGAAGCTCTGTGTACTGCGAGCGCTGCTACTCGCAGCTGAGAAGGACCGTGGAGCTAGCGGCGAATTCGGAGAGCTCTTCGCTGCACTGCGCCGCTCGCAAGCGGCTTCGTTCTTCGCCTTCTGCCGTCCGGCGAGAGCTGAACTCCAGCGGTCAGGTGCAGCTCTGCCCAACAGCGTGTTCTCAGTTCTGCGGGCAAGCACGCCCTCTTGCCTTGGCCCCGAGTGCAAAGTCCCGAGCGAGCACTCGACTCAGTGCAATGCACCCGGAAGGACGCTCTCGCTCGCCTTTCAAGGAGCGATTCCTAACAGCAGAAGCAGCAGAGGCACAAACTGCATGACGAGAAGGGACAACGTAGAACGCGTCTCTGTCCTGGCACATTTTCGTGTGCGATACTTCCCTCCGGGTCTTCGGGCCTTGCGAAGCTCTGTGTACTGCGAGCGCTGCTACTA
>NW_028276203.1:0-38216 GCF_052056855.1 Sturnus vulgaris | reverse complement strand
GAAGCCCCGTGTACTGCGAGCGCTGCTACTCGCAGCTGAGAAGGACCGTGGAGCTAGCGGCGAATTCGGAGAGCTCTTCGCTGCACTGCGCCGCTCGCAAGCGGCTTCGTTCTTCGCCTTCTGCCGTCCGGCGACAGCTGAACTCCGGCGGTCAGTTGCCGCTCTGCCCAACAGCGTGTTCTCAGTTCTGCGGGCAAGCACGCCCTCTTGCCTTGGCCCCGGGAGCAAAGTCCCGAGCGAGCACTCGACTCAGTGCAATGCACCCGGAAGGACGCTCTCGCTCGTCTTTCAAGGAGCGATTCCTAACAGCACAAGCAGCAGAGGCACAAACTGCGTGACGAGAAGGGACAACGTAGAACACGTCTCTGTCCTGGCACATTTTCGTGTGCGATACTTCCCTCCGGGTCTTCGGGCCTTGCGAAGCCCCGTGTACTGCGAGCGCTGCTACTCGCAGCTGAGAAGGACCGTGGAGCTAGCGGCGAATTCGGAGAGCTCTTCGCTGCACTGCGCCGCTCGCAAGCGGCTTCGTTCTTCGCCTTCTGCCGTCCGGCGACAGCTGAACTCCGGCGGTCAGTTGCCGCTCTGCCCAACAGCGTGTTCTCAGTTCTGCGGGCAAGCACGCCCTCTTGCCTTGGCCCCGGGAGCAAAGTCCCGAGCGAGCACTCGACTCAGTGCAATGCACCCGGAAGGACGCTCTCGCTCGTCTTTCAAGGAGCGATTCCTAACAGCAGAAGCAGCAGAGGCACAAACTGCGTGACGAGAAGGGACAACGTAGAACACGTCTCTGTCCTGGCACATTTTCGTGTGCGATACTTCCCTCCGGGTCTTCGGGCCTTGCGAAGCCCCGTGTACTGCGAGCGCTGCTACTCGCAGCTGAGAAGGACCGTGGAGCTAGCGGCGAATTCGGAGAGCTCTTCGCTGCACTGCGCCGCTCGCAAGCGGCTTCGTTCTTCGCCTTCTGCCGTCCGGCGAGAGCTGAACTCCGGCGGTCAGTTGCCGCTCTGCCCAACAGCGTGTTCTCAGTTCTGCGGGCAAGCACGCCCTCTTGCCTTGGCCCCGGGAGCAAAGTCCCGAGCGAGCACTCGACTCAGTGCAATGCACCCGGAAGGACGCTCTCGCTCGTCTTTCAAGGAGCGATTCCTAACAGCACAAGCAGCAGAGGCACAAACTGCGTGACGAGAAGGGGACAACGTAGAACACGTCTCTGTCCTGGCACATTTTCGTGTGCGATACTTCCCTCCGGGTCTTCGGGCCTTGCGAAGCCCCGTGTACTGCGAGCGCTGCTACTCGCAGCTGAGAAGGACCGTGGAGCTAGCGGCGAATTCGGAGAGCTCTTCGCTGCACTGCGCCGCTCGCAAGCGGCTTCGTTCTTCGCCTTCTGCCGTCCGGCGAGAGCTGAACTCCGGCGGTCAGTTGCCGCTCTGCCCAACAGCGTGTTCTCAGTTCTGCGGGCAAGCACGCCCTCTTGCCTTGGCCCCGGGAGCAAAGTCCCGAGCGAGCACTCGACTCAGTGCAATGCACCCGGAAGGACGCTCTCGCTCGTCTTTCAAGGAGCGATTCCTAACAGCACAAGCAGCAGAGGCACAAACTGCGTGACGAGAAGGGACAACGTAGAACACGTCTCTGTCCTGGCACATTTTCGTGTGCGATACTTCCCTCCGGGTCTTCGGGCCTTGCGAAGCCCCGTGTACTGCGAGCGCTGCTACTCGCAGCTGAGAAGGACCGTGGAGCTAGCGGCGAATTCGGAGAGCTCTTCGCTGCACTGCGCCGCTCGCAAGCGGCTTCGTTCTTCGCCTTCTGCCGTCCGGCGAGAGCTGAACTCCGGCGGTCAGTTGCCGCTCTGCCCAACAGCGTGTTCTCAGTTCTGCGGGCAAGCACGCCCTCTTGCCTTGGCCCCGGGAGCAAAGTCCCGAGCGAGCACTCGACTCAGTGCAATGCACCCGGAAGGACGCTCTCGCTCGTCTTTCAAGGAGCGATTCCTAACAGCACAAGCAGCAGAGGCACAAACTGCGTGACGAGAAGGGACAACGTAGAACACGTCTCTGTCCTGGCACATTTTCGTGTGCGATACTTCCCTCCGGGTCTTCGGGCCTTGCGAAGCCCCGTGTACTGCGAGCGCTGCTACTCGCAGCTGAGAAGGACCGTGGAGCTAGCGGCGAATTCGGAGAGCTCTTCGCTGCACTGCGCCGCTCGCAAGCGGCTTCGTTCTTCGCCTTCTGCCGTCCGGCGACAGCTGAACTCCGGCGGTCAGTTGCCGCTCTGCCCAACAGCGTGTTCTCAGTTCTGCGGGCAAGCACGCCCTCTTGCCTTGGCCCCGGGAGCAAAGTCCCGAGCGAGCACTCGACTCAGTGCAATGCACCCGGAAGGACGCTCTCGCTCGTCTTTCAAGGAGCGATTCCTAACAGCAGAAGCAGCAGAGGCACAAACTGCGTGACGAGAAGGACAACGTAGAACACGTCTCTGTCCTGGCACATTTTCGTGTGCGATACTTCCCTCCGGGTCTTCGGGCCTTGCGAAGCCCCGTGTACTGCGAGCGCTGCTACTCGCAGCTGAGAAGGACCGTGGAGCTAGCGGCGAATTCGGAGAGCTCTTCGCTGCACTGCGCCGCTCGCAAGCGGCTTCGTTCTTCGCCTTCTGCCGTCCGGCGAGAGCTGAACTCCGGCGGTCAGTTGCCGCTCTGCCCAACAGCGTGTTCTCAGTTCTGCGGGCAAGCACGCCCTCTTGCCTTGGCCCCGGGAGCAAAGTCCCGAGCGAGCACTCGACTCAGTGCAATGCACCCGGAAGGACGCTCTCGCTCGTCTTTCAAGGAGCGATTCCTAACAGCACAAGCAGCAGAGGCACAAACTGCGTGACGAGAAGGGACAACGTAGAACACGTCTCTGTCCTGGCACATTTTCGTGTGCGATACTTCCCTCCGGGTCTTCGGGCCTTGCGAAGCCCCGTGTACTGCGAGCGCTGCTACTCGCAGCTGAGAAGGACCGTGGAGCTAGCGGCGAATTCGGAGAGCTCTTCGCTGCACTGCGCCGCTCGCAAGCGGCTTCGTTCTTCGCCTTCTGCCGTCCGGCGACAGCTGAACTCCGGCGGTCAGTTGCCGCTCTGCCCAACAGCGTGTTCTCAGTTCTGCGGGCAAGCACGCCCTCTTGCCTTGGCCCCGAGAGCAAAGTCCCGAGCGAGCACTCGACTCAGTGCAATGCACCCGGAAGGACGCTCTCGCTCGTCTTTCAAGGAGCGATTCCTAACAGCACAAGCAGCAGAGGCACAAACTGCGTGACGAGAAGGGACAACGTAGAACACGTCTCTGTCCTGGCACATTTTCGTGTGCGATACTTCCCTCCGGGTCTTCGGGCCTTGCGAAGCTCCGTGTACTGCGAGCGCTGCTACTCGCAGCTCAGAAGGACCGTGGAGCTAGCGGCGAATTCGGAGAGCTCTTCGCTGCACTGCGCCGCTCGCAAGCGGCTTCGTTCTTCGCCTTCTGCCGTCCGGCGACAGCTGAACTCCGGCGGTCAGTTGCAGCTCTGACCAACAGCGTGTTCTCAGTTCTGCGGGCAAGCACGCCCTCTTGCCTTGGCCCCGAGAGCAAAGTCCCGAGCGAGCACTCGACTCAGTGCAATGCACCCGGAAGGACGCTCTCGCTCGTCTTTCAAGGAGCGATTCCTAACAGCACAAGCAGCAGAGGCACAAACTGCGTGACGAGAAGGGACAACGTAGAACACGTCTCTGTCCTGGCACATTTTCGTGTGCGATACTTCCCTCCGGGTCTTCGGGCCTTGCGAAGCCCCGTGTACTGCGAGCGCTGCTACTCGCAGCTCAGAAGGACCGTGGAGCTAGCGGCGAATTCGGAGAGCTCTTCGCTGCACTGCGCCGCTCGCAAGCGGCTTCGTTCTACGCCTTCTGCCGTCCGGCGACAGCTGAACTCCGGCGGTCAGTTGCAGCTCTGACCAACAGCGTGTTCTCAGTTCTGCGGGCAAGCACGCCCTCTTGCCTTGGCCCCCGAGAGCAAAGTCCCGAGCGAGCACTCGACTCAGTGCAATGCACCCGGAAGGACGCTCTCGCTCGTCTTTCAAGGAGCGATTCCTAACAGCACAAGCAGCAGAGGCACAAACTGCGTGACGAGAAGGGACAACGTAGAACACGTCTCTGTCCTGGCACATTTTCGTGTGCGATACTTCCCTCCGGGTCTTCGGGCCTTGCGAAGCCCGTGTACTGCGAGCGCTGCTACTCGCAGCTGAGAAGGACCGTGGAGCTAGCGGCGAATTCGGAGAGCTCTTCGCTGCACTGCGCCGCTCGCAAGCGGCTTCGTTCTTCGCCTTCTGCCGTCCGGCGAGAGCTGAACTCCGGCGGTCAGTTGCCGCTCTGCCCAACAGCGTGTTCTCAGTTCTGCGGGCAAGCACGCCCTCTTGCCTTGGCCCCGGGAGCAAAGTCCCGAGCGAGCACTCGACTCAGTGCAATGCACCCGGAAGGACGCTCTCGCTCGTCTTTCAAGGAGCGATTCCTAACAGCACAAGCAGCAGAGGCACAAACTGCGTGACGAGAAGGGACAACGTAGAACACGTCTCTGTCCTGGCACATTTTCGTGTGCGATACTTCCCTCCGGGTCTTCGGGCCTTGCGAAGCCCCGTGTACTGCGAGCGCTGCTACTCGCAGCTGAGAAGGACCGTGGAGCTAGCGGCGAATTCGGAGAGCTCTTCGCTGCACTGCGCCGCTCGCAAGCGGCTTCGTTCTTCGCCTTCTGCCGTCCGGCGAGAGCTGAACTCCGGCGGTCAGTTGCCGCTCTGCCCAACAGCGTGTTCTCAGTTCTGCGGGCAAGCACGCCCTCTTGCCTTGGCCCCGGGAGCAAAGTCCCGAGCGAGCACTCGACTCAGTGCAATGCACCCGGAAGGACGCTCTCGCTCGTCTTTCAAGGAGCGATTCTAACAGCACAAGCAGCAGAGGCACAAACTGCGTGACGAGAAGGGACAACGTAGAACACGTCTCTGTCCTGGCACATTTTCGTGTGCGATACTTCCCTCCGGGTCTTCGGGCCTTGCGAAGCCCCGTGTACTGCGAGCGCTGCTACTCGCAGCTGAGAAGGACCGTGGAGCTAGCGGCGAATTCGGAGAGCTCTTCGCTGCACTGCGCCGCTCGCAAGCGGCTTCGTTCTTCGCCTTCTGCCGTCCGGCGAGAGCTGAACTCCGGCGGTCAGTTGCCGCTCTGCCCAACAGCGTGTTCTCAGTTCTGCGGGCAAGCACGCCCTCTTGCCTTGGCCCCGGGAGCAAAGTCCCGAGCGAGCACTCGACTCAGTGCAATGCACCCGGAAGGACGCTCTCGCTCGTCTTTCAAGGAGCGATTCCTAACAGCACAAGCAGCAGAGGCACAAACTGCGTGACGAGAAGGGACAACGTAGAACACGTCTCTGTCCTGGCACATTTTCGTGTGCGATACTTCCCTCCGGGTCTTCGGGCCTTGCGAAGCCCCGTGTACTGCGAGCGCTGCTACTCGCAGCTGAGAAGGACCGTGGAGCTAGCGGCGAATTCGGAGAGCTCTTCGCTGCACTGCGCCGCTCGCAAGCGGCTTCGTTCTTCGCCTTCTGCCGTCCGGCGACAGCTGAACTCCGGCGGTCAGTTGCCGCTCTGCCCAACAGCGTGTTCTCAGTTCTGCGGGCAAGCACGCCCTCTTGCCTTGGCCCCGGGAGCAAAGTCCCGAGCGAGCACTCGACTCAGTGCAATGCACCCGGAAGGACGCTCTCGCTCGTCTTTCAAGGAGCGATTCCTAACAGCAGAAGCAGCAGAGGCACAAACTGCGTGACGAGAAGGGACAACGTAGAACACGTCTCTGTCCTGGCACATTTTCGTGTGCGATACTTCCCTCCGGGTCTTCGGGCCTTGCGAAGCCCCGTGTACTGCGAGCGCTGCTACTCGCAGCTGAGAAGGACCGTGGAGCTAGCGGCGAATTCGGAGAGCTCTTCGCTGCACTGCGCCGCTCGCAAGCGGCTTCGTTCTTCGCCTTCTGCCGTCCGGCGAGAGCTGAACTCCGGCGGTCAGTTGCCGCTCTGCCCAACAGCGTGTTCTCAGTTCTGCGGGCAAGCACGCCCTCTTGCCTTGGCCCCGGGAGCAAAGTCCCGAGCGAGCACTCGACTCAGTGCAATGCACCCGGAAGGACGCTCTCGCTCGTCTTTCAAGGAGCGATTCCTAACAGCACAAGCAGCAGAGGCACAAACTGCGTGACGAGAAGGGACAACGTAGAACACGTCTCTGTCCTGGCACATTTTCGTGTGCGATACTTCCCTCCGGGTCTTCGGGCCTTGCGAAGCCCCGTGTACTGCGAGCGCTGCTACTCGCAGCTGAGAAGGACCGTGGAGCTAGCGGCGAATTCGGAGAGCTCTTCGCTGCACTGCGCCGCTCGCAAGCGGCTTCGTTCTTCGCCTTCTGCCGTCCGGCGACAGCTGAACTCCGGCGGTCAGTTGCCGCTCTGCCCAACAGCGTGTTCTCAGTTCTGCGGGCAAGCACGCCCTCTTGCCTTGGCCCCGAGAGCAAAGTCCCGAGCGAGCACTCGACTCAGTGCAATGCACCCGGAAGGACGCTCTCGCTCGTCTTTCAAGGAGCGATTCCTAACAGCACAAGCAGCAGAGGCACAAACTGCGTGACGAGAAGGGACAACGTAGAACACGTCTCTGTCCTGGCACATTTTCGTGTGCGATACTTCCCTCCGGGTCTTCGGGCCTTGCGAAGCTCCGTGTACTGCGAGCGCTGCTACTCGCAGCTGAGAAGGACCGTGGAGCTAGCGGCGAATTCGGAGAGCTCTTCGCTGCACTGCGCCGCTCGCAAGCGGCTTCGTTCTTCGCCTTCTGCCGTCCGGCGACAGCTGAACTCCGGCGGTCAGTTGCAGCTCTGCCCAACAGCGTGTTCTCAGTTCTGCGGGCAAGCACGCCCTCTTGCCTTGGCCCCGAGAGCAAAGTCCCGAGCGAGCACTCGACTCAGTGCAATGCACCCGGAAGGACGCTCTCGCTCGTCTTTCAAGGAGCGATTCCTAACAGCACAAGCAGCAGAGGCACAAACTGCGTGACGAGAAGGGACAACGTAGAACACGTCTCTGTCCTGGCACATTTTCGTGTGCGATACTTCCCTCCGGGTCTTCGGGCCTTGCGAAGCTCCGTGTACTGCGAGCGCTGCTACTCGCAGCTCAGAAGGACCGTGGAGCTAGCGGCGAATTCGGAGAGCTCTTCGCTGCACTGCGCCGCTCGCAAGCGGCTTCGTTCTTCGCCTTCTGCCGTCCGGCGACAGCTGAACTCCGGCGGTCAGTTGCCGCTCTGCCCAACAGCGTGTTCTCAGTTCTGCGGGCAAGCACGCCCTCTTGCCTTGGCCCCGGGAGCAAAGTCCCGAGCGAGCACTCGACTCAGTGCAATGCACCCGGAAGGACGCTCTCGCTCGTCTTTCAAGGAGCGATTCCTAACAGCAGAAGCAGCAGAGGCACAAACTGCGTGACGAGAAGGGACAACGTAGAACACGTCTCTGTCCTGGCACATTTTCGTGTGCGATACTTCCCTCCGGGTCTTCGGGCCTTGCGAAGCCCCGTGTACTGCGAGCGCTGCTACTCGCAGCTGAGAAGGACCGTGGAGCTAGCGGCGAATTCGGAGAGCTCTTCGCTGCACTGCGCCGCTCGCAAGCGGCTTCGTTCTTCGCCTTCTGCCGTCCGGCGAGAGCTGAACTCCGGCGGTCAGTTGCCGCTCTGCCCAACAGCGTGTTCTCAGTTCTGCGGGCAAGCACGCCCTCTTGCCTTGGCCCCGGGAGCAAAGTCCCGAGCGAGCACTCGACTCAGTGCAATGCACCCGGAAGGACGCTCTCGCTCGTCTTTCAAGGAGCGATTCCTAACAGCACAAGCAGCAGAGGCACAAACTGCGTGACGAGAAGGGACAACGTAGAACACGTCTCTGTCCTGGCACATTTTCGTGTGCGATACTTCCCTCCGGGTCTTCGGGCCTTGCGAAGCCCCGTGTACTGCGAGCGCTGCTACTCGCAGCTGAGAAGGACCGTGGAGCTAGCGGCGAATTCGGAGAGCTCTTCGCTGCACTGCGCCGCTCGCAAGCGGCTTCGTTCTTCGCCTTCTGCCGTCCGGCGAGAGCTGAACTCCGGCGGTCAGTTGCCGCTCTGCCCAACAGCGTGTTCTCAGTTCTGCGGGCAAGCACGCCCTCTTGCCTTGGCCCCGGGAGCAAAGTCCCGAGCGAGCACTCGACTCAGTGCAATGCACCCGGAAGGACGCTCTCGCTCGTCTTTCAAGGAGCGATTCCTAACAGCACAAGCAGCAGAGGCACAAACTGCGTGACGAGAAGGGACAACGTAGAACACGTCTCTGTCCTGGCACATTTTCGTGTGCGATACTTCCCTCCGGGTCTTCGGGCCTTGCGAAGCCCCGTGTACTGCGAGCGCTGCTACTCGCAGCTGAGAAGGACCGTGGAGCTAGCGGCGAATTCGGAGAGCTCTTCGCTGCACTGCGCCGCTCGCAAGCGGCTTCGTTCTTCGCCTTCTGCCGTCCGGCGAGAGCTGAACTCCGGCGGTCAGTTGCCGCTCTGCCCAACAGCGTGTTCTCAGTTCTGCGGGCAAGCACGCCCTCTTGCCTTGGCCCCGGGAGCAAAGTCCCGCGAGCACTCGACTCAGTGCAATGCACCCGGAAGGACGCTCTCGCTCGTCTTTCAAGGAGCGATTCCTAACAGCACAAGCAGCAGAGGCACAAACTGCGTGACGAGAAGGGACAACGTAGAACACGTCTCTGTCCTGGCACATTTTCGTGTGCGATACTTCCCTCCGGGTCTTCGGGCCTTGCGAAGCCCCGTGTACTGCGAGCGCTGCTACTCGCAGCTGAGAAGGGACCGTGGAGCTAGCGGCGAATTCGGAGAGCTCTTCGCTGCACTGCGCCGCTCGCAAGCGGCTTCGTTCTTCGCCTTCTGCCGTCCGGCGACAGCTGAACTCCGGCGGTCAGTTGCCGCTCTGCCCAACAGCGTGTTCTCAGTTCTGCGGGCAAGCACGCCCTCTTGCCTTGGCCCCGGGAGCAAAGTCCCGAGCGAGGCACTCGACTCAGTGCAATGCACCCGGAAGGACGCTCTCGCTCGTCTTTCAAGGAGCGATTCCTAACAGCAGAAGCAGCAGAGGCACAAACTGCGTGACGAGAAGGGACAACGTAGAACACGTCTCTGTCCTGGCACATTTTCGTGTGCGATACTTCCCTCCGGGTCTTCGGGCCTTGCGAAGCCCCGTGTACTGCGAGCGCTGCTACTCGCAGCTGAGAAGGACCGTGGAGCTAGCGGCGAATTCGGAGAGCTCTTCGCTGCACTGCGCCGCTCGCAAGCGGCTTCGTTCTTCGCCTTCTGCCGTCCGGCGAGAGCTGAACTCCGGCGGTCAGTTGCCGCTCTGCCCAACAGCGTGTTCTCAGTTCTGCGGGCAAGCACGCCCTCTTGCCTTGGCCCCGGGAGCAAAGTCCCGAGCGAGCACTCGACTCAGTGCAATGCACCCGGAAGGACGCTCTCGCTCGTCTTTCAAGGAGCGATTCCTAACAGCACAAGCAGCAGAGGCACAAACTGCGTGACGAGAAGGGACAACGTAGAACACGTCTCTGTCCTGGCACATTTTCGTGTGCGATACTTCCCTCCGGGTCTTCGGGCCTTGCGAAGCCCCGTGTACTGCGAGCGCTGCTACTCGCAGCTGAGAAGGACCGTGGAGCTAGCGGCGAATTCGGAGAGCTCTTCGCTGCACTGCGCCGCTCGCAAGCGGCTTCGTTCTTCGCCTTCTGCCGTCCGGCGACAGCTGAACTCCGGCGGTCAGTTGCCGCTCTGCCCAACAGCGTGTTCTCAGTTCTGCGGGCAAGCACGCCCTCTTGCCTTGGCCCCGAGAGCAAAGTCCCGAGCGAGCACTCGACTCAGTGCAATGCACCCGGAAGGACGCTCTCGCTCGTCTTTCAAGGAGCGATTCCTAACAGCACAAGCAGCAGAGGCACAAACTGCGTGACGAGAAGGGACAACGTAGAACACGTCTCTGTCCTGGCACATTTTCGTGTGCGATACTTCCCTCCGGGTCTTCGGGCCTTGCGAAGCTCCGTGTACTGCGAGCGCTGCTACTCGCAGCTCAGAAGGACCGTGGAGCTAGCGGCGAATTCGGAGAGCTCTTCGCTGCACTGCGCCGCTCGCAAGCGGCTTCGTTCTTCGCCTTCTGCCGTCCGGCGACAGCTGAACTCCGGCGGTCAGTTGCAGCTCTGACCAACAGCGTGTTCTCAGTTCTGCGGGCAAGCACGCCCTCTTGCCTTGGCCCCGAGAGCAAAGTCCCGAGCGAGCACTCGACTCAGTGCAATGCACCCGGAAGGACGCTCTCGCTCGTCTTTCAAGGAGCGATTCCTAACAGCACAAGCAGCAGAGGCACAAACTGCGTGACGAGAAGGGACAACGTAGAACACGTCTCTGTCCTGGCACATTTTCGTGTGCGATACTTCCCTCCGGGTCTTCGGGCCTTGCGAAGCCCCGTGTACTGCGAGCGCTGCTACTCGCAGCTGAGAAGGACCGTGGAGCTAGCGGCGAATTCGGAGAGCTCTTCGCTGCACTGCGCCGCTCGCAAGCGGCTTCGTTCTTCGCCTTCTGCCGTCCGGCGAGAGCTGAACTCCGGCGGTCAGTTGCCGCTCTGCCCAACAGCGTGTTCTCAGTTCTGCGGGCAAGCACGCCCTCTTGCCTTGGCCCCGGGAGCAAAGTCCCGAGCGAGCACTCGACTCAGTGCAATGCACCCGGAAGGACGCTCTCGCTCGTCTTTCAAGGAGCGATTCCTAACAGCACAAGCAGCAGAGGCACAAACTGCGTGACGAGAAGGGACAACGTAGAACACGTCTCTGTCCTGGCACATTTTCGTGTGCGATACTTCCCTCCGGGTCTTCGGGCCTTGCGAAGCCCCGTGTACTGCGAGCGCTGCTACTCGCAGCTGAGAAGGACCGTGGAGCTAGCGGCGAATTCGGAGAGCTCTTCGCTGCACTGCGCCGCTCGCAAGCGGCTTCGTTCTTCGCCTTCTGCCGTCCGGCGAGAGCTGAACTCCGGCGGTCAGTTGCCGCTCTGCCCAACAGCGTGTTCTCAGTTCTGCGGGCAAGCACGCCCTCTTGCCTTGGCCCCGGGAGCAAAGTCCCGAGCGAGCACTCGACTCAGTGCAATGCACCCGGAAGGACGCTCTCGCTCGTCTTTCAAGGAGCGATTCCTAACAGCACAAGCAGCAGAGGCACAAACTGCGTGACGAGAAGGGACAACGTAGAACACGTCTCTGTCCTGGCACATTTTCGTGTGCGATACTTCCCTCCGGGTCTTCGGCCTTGCGAAGCCCCGTGTACTGCGAGCGCTGCTACTCGCAGCTGAGAAGGACCGTGGAGCTAGCGGCGAATTCGGAGAGCTCTTCGCTGCACTGCGCCGCTCGCAAGCGGCTTCGTTCTTCGCCTTCTGCCGTCCGGCGACAGCTGAACTCCGGCGGTCAGTTGCCGCTCTGCCCAACAGCGTGTTCTCAGTTCTGCGGGCAAGCACGCCCTCTTGCCTTGGCCCCGGGAGCAAAGTCCCGAGCGAGCACTCGACTCAGTGCAATGCACCCGGAAGGACGCTCTCGCTCGTCTTTCAAGGAGCGATTCCTAACAGCAGAAGCAGCAGAGGCACAAACTGCGTGACGAGAAGGGACAACGTAGAACACGTCTCTGTCCTGGCACATTTTCGTGTGCGATACTTCCCTCCGGGTCTTCGGGCCTTGCGAAGCCCGTGTACTGCGAGCGCTGCTACTCGCAGCTGAGAAGGACCGTGGAGCTAGCGGCGAATTCGGAGAGCTCTTCGCTGCACTGCGCCGCTCGCAAGCGGCTTCGTTCTTCGCCTTCTGCCGTCCGGCGAGAGCTGAACTCCGGCGGTCAGTTGCCGCTCTGCCCAACAGCGTGTTCTCAGTTCTGCGGGCAAGCACGCCCTCTTGCCTTGGCCCCGGGAGCAAAGTCCCGAGCGAGCACTCGACTCAGTGCAATGCACCCGGAAGGACGCTCTCGCTCGTCTTTCAAGGAGCGATTCCTAACAGCACAAGCAGCAGAGGCACAAACTGCGTGACGAGAAGGGACAACGTAGAACACGTCTCTGTCCTGGCACATTTTCGTTGTGCGATACTTCCCTCCGGGTCTTCGGGCCTTGCGAAGCCCCGTGTACTGCGAGCGCTGCTACTCGCAGCTGAGAAGGACCGTGGAGCTAGCGGCGAATTCGGAGAGCTCTTCGCTGCACTGCGCCGCTCGCAAGCGGCTTCGTTCTTCGCCTTCTGCCGTCCGGCGGACAGCTGAACTCCGGCGGTCAGTTGCCGCTCTGCCCAACAGCGTGTTCTCAGTTCTGCGGGCAAGCACGCCCTCTTGCCTTGGCCCCGAGAGCAAAGTCCCGAGCGAGCACTCGACTCAGTGCAATGCACCCGGAAGGACGCTCTCGCTCGTCTTTCAAGGAGCGATTCCTAACAGCACAAGCAGCAGAGGCACAAACTGCGTGACGAGAAGGGACAACGTAGAACACGTCTCTGTCCTGGCACATTTTCGTGTGCGATACTTCCCTCCGGGTCTTCGGGGCCTTGCGAAGCTCCGTGTACTGCGAGCGCTGCTACTCGCAGCTGAGAAGGACCGTGGAGCTAGCGGCGAATTCGGAGAGCTCTTCGCTGCAATGCGCCGCTCGCAAGCGGCTTCGTTCTTCGCCTTCTGCCGTCCGGCGACAGCTGAACTCCGGCGGTCAGTTGCAGCTCTGCCCAACAGCGTGTTCTCAGTTCTGCGGGCAAGCACGCCCTCTTGCCTTGGCCCCGAGAGCAAAGTCCCGAGCGAGCACTCGACTCAGTGCAATGCACCCGGAAGGACGCTCTCGCTCGTCTTTCAAGGAGCGATTCCTAACAGCACAAGCAGCAGAGGCACAAACTGCGTGACGAGAAGGGACAACGTAGAACACGTCTCTGTCCTGGCACATTTTCGTGTGCGATACTTCCCTCCGGGTCTTCGGGCCTTGCGAAGCTCCGTGTACTGCGAGCGCTGCTACTCGCAGCTCAGAAGGACCGTGGAGCTAGCGGCGAATTCGGAGAGCTCTTCGCTGCACTGCGCCGCTCGCAAGCGGCTTCGTTCTTCGCCTTCTGCCGTCCGGCGACAGCTGAACTCCGGCGGTCAGTTGCAGCTCTGCCCAACAGCGTGTTCTCAGTTCTGCGGGCAAGCACGCCCTCTTGCCTTGGCCCCGGGAGCAAAGTCCCGAGCGAGCACTCGACTCAGTGCAATGCACCCGGAAGGACGCTCTCGCTCGTCTTTCAAGGAGCGATTCCTAACAGCAGAAGCAGCAGAGGCACAAACTGCGTGACGAGAAGGGACAACGTAGAACACGTCTCTGTCCTGGCACATTTTCGTGTGCGATACTTCCCTCCGGGTCTTCGGGCCTTGCGAAGCCCCGTGTACTGCGAGCGCTGCTACTCGCCGCTGAGAAGGACCGTGGAGCTAGCGGCGAATTCGGAGAGCTCTTCGCTGCACTGCGCCGCTCGCAAGCGGCTTCGTTCTTCGCCTTCTGCCGTCCGGCGACAGCTGAACTCCGGCGGTCAGTTGCAGCTCTGCCCAACAGCGTGTTCTCAGTTCTGCGGGCAAGCACGCCCTCTTGCCTTGGCCCCGGGAGCAAAGTCCCGAGCGAGCACTCGACTCAGTGCAATGCACCCGGAAGGACGCTCTCGCTCGTCTTTCAAGGAGCGATTCCTAACAGCAGAAGCAGCAGAGGCACAAACTGCGTGACGAGAAGGGACAACGTAGAACACGTCTCTGTCCTGGCACATTTTCGTGTGCGATACTTCCCTCCGGGTCTTCGGGCCTTGCGAAGCCCCGTGTACTGCGAGCGCTGCTACTCGCAGCTGAGAAGGACCGTGGAGCTAGCGGCGAATTCGGAGAGCTCTTCGCTGCACTGCGCCGCTCGCAAGCGGCTTCGTTCTTCGCCTTCTGCCGTCCGGCGACAGCTGAACTCCGGCGGTCAGTTGCCGCTCTGCCCAACAGCGTGTTCTCAGTTCTGCGGGCAAGCACGCCCTCTTGCCTTGGCCCCGGGAGCAAAGTCCCGAGCGAGCACTCGACTCAGTGCAATGCACCCGGAAGGACGCTCTCGCTCGTCTTTCAAGGAGCGATTCCTAACAGCACAAGCAGCAGAGGCACAAACTGCGTGACGAGAAGGGACAACGTAGAACACGTCTCTGTCCTGGCACATTTTCGTGTGCGATACTTCCCTCCGGGTCTTCGGGCCTTGCGAAGCCCCGTGTACTGCGAGCGCTGCTACTCGCAGCTCAGAAGGACCGTGGAGCTAGCGGCGAATTCGGAGAGCTCTTCGCTGCACTGCGCCGCTCGCAAGCGGCTTCGTTCTTCGCCTTCTGCCGTCCGGCGAGAGCTGAACTCCGGCGGTCAGTTGCCGCTCTGCCCAACAGCGTGTTCTCAGTTCTGCGGGCAAGCACGCCCTCTTGCCTTGGCCCCGGGAGCAAAGTCCCGAGCGAGCACTCGACTCAGTGCAATGCACCCGGAAGGACGCTCTCGCTCGTCTTTCAAGGAGCGATTCCTAACAGCACAAGCAGCAGAGGCACAAACTGCGTGACGAGAAGGGACAACGTAGAACACGTCTCTGTCCTGGCACATTTTCGTGTGCGATACTTCCCTCCGGGTCTTCGGGCCTTGCGAAGCCCCGTGTACTGCGAGCGCTGCTACTCGCAGCTGAGAAGGACCGTGGAGCTAGCGGCGAATTCGGAGAGCTCTTCGCTGCACTGCGCCGCTCGCAAGCGGCTTCGTTCTTCGCCTTCTGCCGTCCGGCGACAGCTGAACTCCGGCGGTCAGTTGCCGCTCTGCCCAACAGCGTGTTCTCAGTTCTGCGGGCAAGCACGCCCTCTTGCCTTGGCCCCGGGAGCAAAGTCCCGAGCGAGCACTCGACTCAGTGCAATGCACCCGGAAGGACGCTCTCGCTCGTCTTTCAAGGAGCGATTCCTAACAGCACAAGCAGCAGAGGCACAAACTGCGTGACGAGAAGGGACAACGTAGAACACGTCTCTGTCCTGGCACATTTTCGTGTGCGATACTTCCCTCCGGGTCTTCGGGCCTTGCGAAGCCCCGTGTACTGCGAGCGCTGCTACTCGCAGCTGAGAAGGACCGTGGAGCTAGCGGCGAATTCGGAGAGCTCTTCGCTGCACTGCGCCGCTCGCAAGCGGCTTCGTTCTTCGCCTTCTGCCGTCCGGCGACAGCTGAACTCCGGCGGTCAGTTGCCGCTCTGCCCAACAGCGTGTTCTCAGTTCTGCGGGCAAGCACGCCCTCTTGCCTTGGCCCCGGGAGCAAAGTCCCGAGCGAGCACTCGACTCAGTGCAATGCACCCGGAAGGACGCTCTCGCTCGTCTTTCAAGGAGCGATTCCTAACAGCAGAAGCAGCAGAGGCACAAACTGCGTGACGAGAAGGGACAACGTAGAACACGTCTCTGTCCTGGCACATTTTCGTGTGCGATACTTCCCTCCGGGTCTTCGGGCCTTGCGAAGCCCCGTGTACTGCGAGCGCTGCTACTCGCAGCTGAGAAGGACCGTGGAGCTAGCGGCGAATTCGGAGAGCTCTTCGCTGCACTGCGCCGCTCGCAAGCGGCTTCGTTCTTCGCCTTCTGCCGTCCGGCGAGAGCTGAACTCCGGCGGTCAGTTGCCGCTCTGCCCAACAGCGTGTTCTCAGTTCTGCGGGCAAGCACGCCCTCTTGCCTTGGCCCCGGGAGCAAAGTCCCGAGCGAGCACTCGACTCAGTGCAATGCACCCGGAAGGACGCTCTCGCTCGTCTTTCAAGGAGCGATTCCTAACAGCACAAGCAGCAGAGGCACAAACTGCGTGACGAGAAGGGACAACGTAGAACACGTCTCTGTCCTGGCACATTTTCGTGTGCGATACTTCCCTCCGGGTCTTCGGGCCTTGCGAAGCCCCGTGTACTGCGAGCGCTGCTACTCGCAGCTGAGAAGGACCGTGGAGCTAGCGGCGAATTCGGAGAGCTCTTCGCTGCACTGCGCCGCTCGCAAGCGGCTTCGTTCTTCGCCTTCTGCCGTCCGGCGAGAGCTGAACTCCGGCGGTCAGTTGCCGCTCTGCCCAACAGCGTGTTCTCAGTTCTGCGGGCAAGCACGCCCTCTTGCCTTGGCCCCGGGAGCAAAGTCCCGAGCGAGCACTCGACTCAGTGCAATGCACCCGGAAGGACGCTCTCGCTCGTCTTTCAAGGAGCGATTCCTAACAGCACAAGCAGCAGAGGCACAAACTGCGTGACGAGAAGGGACAACGTAGAACACGTCTCTGTCCTGGCACATTTTCGTGTGCGATACTTCCCTCCGGGTCTTCGGGCCTTGCGAAGCCCCGTGTACTGCGAGCGCTGCTACTCGCAGCTGAGAAGGACCGTGGAGCTAGCGGCGAATTCGGAGAGCTCTTCGCTGCACTGCGCCGCTCGCAAGCGGCTTCGTTCTTCGCCTTCTGCCGTCCGGCGAGAGCTGAACTCCGGCGGTCAGTTGCCGCTCTGCCCAACAGCGTGTTCTCAGTTCTGCGGGCAAGCACGCCCTCTTGCCTTGGCCCCGGGAGCAAAGTCCCGAGCGAGCACTCGACTCAGTGCAATGCACCCGGAAGGACGCTCTCGCTCGTCTTTCAAGGAGCGATTCCTAACAGCACAAGCAGCAGAGGCACAAACTGCGTGACGAGAAGGGACAACGTAGAACACGTCTCTGTCCTGGCACATTTTCGTGTGCGATACTTCCCTCCGGGTCTTCGGGCCTTGCGAAGCTCCGTGTACTGCGAGCGCTGCTACTCGCAGCTGAGAAGGACCGTGGAGCTAGCGGCGAATTCGGAGAGCTCTTCGCTGCACTGCGCCGCTCGCAAGCGGCTTCGTTCTTCGCCTTCTGCCGTCCGGCGAGAGCTGAACTCCGGCGGTCAGTTGCAGCTCTGCCCAACAGCGTGTTCTCAGTTCTGCGGGCAAGCACGCCCTCTTGCCTTGGCCCCGAGAGCAAAGTCCCGAGCGAGCACTCGACTCAGTGCAATGCACCCGGAAGGACGCTCTCGCTCGTCTTTCAAGGAGCGATTCCTAACAGCACAAGCAGCAGAGGCACAAACTGCGTGACGAGAAGGGACAACGTAGAACACGTCTCTGTCCTGGCACATTTTCGTGTGCGATACTTCCCTCCGGGTCTTCGGGCCTTGCGAAGCTCCGTGTACTGCGAGCGCTGCTACTCGCAGCTCAGAAGGACCGTGGAGCTAGCGGCGAATTCGGAGAGCTCTTCGCTGCACTGCGCCGCTCGCAAGCGGCTTCGTTCTACGCCTTCTGCCGTCCGGCGACAGCTGAACTCCGGCGGTCAGTTGCAGCTCTGACCAACAGCGTGTTCTCAGTTCTGCGGGCAAGCACGCCCTCTTGCCTTGGCCCCGAGAGCAAAGTCCCGAGCGAGCACTCGACTCAGTGCAATGCACCCGGAAGGACGCTCTCGCTCGTCTTTCAAGGAGCGATTCCTAACAGCACAAGCAGCAGAGGCACAAACTGCGTGACGAGAAGGGACAACGTAGAACACGTCTCTGTCCTGGCACATTTTCGTGTGCGATACTTCCCTCCGGGTCTTCGGGCCTTGCGAAGCTCCGTGTACTGCGAGCGCTGCTACTCGCAGCTCAGAAGGACCGTGGAGCTAGCGGCGAATTCGGAGAGCTCTTCGCTGCACTGCGCCGCTCGCAAGCGGCTTCGTTCTACGCCTTCTGCCGTCCGGCGAGAGCTGAACTCCGGCGGTCAGTTGCAGCTCTGACCAACAGCGTGTTCTCAGTTCTGCGGGCAAGCACGCCCTCTTGCCTTGGCCCCGAGAGCAAAGTCCCGAGCGAGCACTCGACTCAGTGCAATGCACCCGGAAGGACGCTCTCGCTCGTCTTTCAAGGAGCGATTCCTAACAGCACAAGCAGCAGAGGCACAAACTGCGTGACGAGAAGGGACAACGTAGAACACGTCTCTGTCCTGGCACATTTTCGTGTGCGATACTTCCCTCCGGGTCTTCGGGCCTTGCGAAGCCCCGTGTACTGCGAGCGCTGCTACTCGCAGCTCAGAAGGACCGTGGAGCTAGCGGCGAATTCGGAGAGCTCTTCGCTGCACTGCGCCGCTCGCAAGCGGCTTCGTTCTTCGCCTTCTGCCGTCCGGCGAGAGCTGAACTCCGGCGGTCAGTTGCCGCTCTGCCCAACAGCGTGTTCTCAGTTCTGCGGGCAAGCACGCCCTCTTGCCTTGGCCCCGGGAGCAAAGTCCCGAGCGAGCACTCGACTCAGTGCAATGCACCCGGAAGGACGCTCTCGCTCGTCTTTCAAGGAGCGATTCCTAACAGCACAAGCAGCAGAGGCACAAACTGCGTGACGAGAAGGGACAACGTAGAACACGTCTCTGTCCTGGCACATTTTCGTGTGCGATACTTCCCTCCGGGTCTTCGGGCCTTGCGAAGCCCCGTGTACTGCGAGCGCTGCTACTCGCAGCTCAGAAGGACCGTGGAGCTAGCGGCGAATTCGGAGAGCTCTTCGCTGCACTGCGCCGCTCGCAAGCGGCTTCGTTCTTCGCCTTCTGCCGTCCGGCGAGAGCTGAACTCCGGCGGTCAGTTGCCGCTCTGCCCAACAGCGTGTTCTCAGTTCTGCGGGCAAGCACGCCCTCTTGCCTTGGCCCCGGGAGCAAAGTCCCGAGCGAGCACTCGACTCAGTGCAATGCACCCGGAAGGACGCTCTCGCTCGTCTTTCAAGGAGCGATTCCTAACAGCACAAGCAGCAGAGGCACAAACTGCGTGACGAGAAGGGACAACGTAGAACACGTCTCTGTCCTGGCACATTTTCGTGTGCGATACTTCCCTCCGGGTCTTCGGGCCTTGCGAAGCCCCGTGTACTGCGAGCGCTGCTACTCGCAGCTGAGAAGGACCGTGGAGCTAGCGGCGAATTCGGAGAGCTCTTCGCTGCACTGCGCCGCTCGCAAGCGGCTTCGTTCTTCGCCTTCTGCCGTCCGGCGAGAGCTGAACTCCGGCGGTCAGTTGCCGCTCTGCCCAACAGCGTGTTCTCAGTTCTGCGGGCAAGCACGCCCTCTTGCCTTGGCCCCGGGAGCAAAGTCCCGAGCGAGCACTCGACTCAGTGCAATGCACCCGGAAGGACGCTCTCGCTCGTCTTTCAAGGAGCGATTCCTAACAGCACAAGCAGCAGAGGCACAAACTGCGTGACGAGAAGGGACAACGTAGAACACGTCTCTGTCCTGGCACATTTTCGTGTGCGATACTTCCCTCCGGGTCTTCGGGCCTTGCGAAGCCCCGTGTACTGCGAGCGCTGCTACTCGCAGCTGAGAAGGACCGTGGAGCTAGCGGCGAATTCGGAGAGCTCTTCGCTGCACTGCGCCGCTCGCAAGCGGCTTCGTTCTTCGCCTTCTGCCGTCCGGCGAGAGCTGAACTCCGGCGGTCAGTTGCCGCTCTGCCCAACAGCGTGTTCTCAGTTCTGCGGGCAAGCACGCCCTCTTGCCTTGGCCCCGGGAGCAAAGTCCCGAGCGAGCACTCGACTCAGTGCAATGCACCCGGAAGGACGCTCTCGCTCGTCTTTCAAGGAGCGATTCCTAACAGCAGAAGCAGCAGAGGCACAAACTGCGTGACGAGAAGGGACAACGTAGAACACGTCTCTGTCCTGGCACATTTTCGTGTGCGATACTTCCCTCCGGGTCTTCGGGCCTTGCGAAGCCCCGTGTACTGCGAGCGCTGCTACTCGCAGCTGAGAAGGACCGTGGAGCTAGCGGCGAATTCGGAGAGCTCTTCGCTGCACTGCGCCGCTCGCAAGCGGCTTCGTTCTTCGCCTTCTGCCGTCCGGCGAGAGCTGAACTCCGGCGGTCAGTTGCCGCTCTGCCCAACAGCGTGTTCTCAGTTCTGCGGGCAAGCACGCCCTCTTGCCTTGGCCCCGAGAGCAAAGTCCCGAGCGAGCACTCGACTCAGTGCAATGCACCCGGAAGGACGCTCTCGCTCGTCTTTCAAGGAGCGATTCCTAACAGCAGAAGCAGCAGAGGCACAAACTGCGTGACGAGAAGGGACAACGTAGAACACGTCTCTGTCCTGGCACATTTTCGTGTGCGATACTTCCCTCCGGGTCTTCGGGCCTTGCGAAGCCCCGTGTACTGCGAGCGCTGCTACTCGCAGCTCAGAAGGACCGTGGAGCTAGCGGCGAATTCGGAGAGCTCTTCGCTGCACTGCGCCGCTCGCAAGCGGCTTCGTTCTACGCCTTCTGCCGTCCGGCGACAGCTGAACTCCGGCGGTCAGTTGCAGCTCTGACCAACAGCGTGTTCTCAGTTCTGCGGGCAAGCACGCCCTCTTGCCTTGGCCCCGAGAGCAAAGTCCCGAGCGAGCACTCGACTCAGTGCAATGCACCCGGAAGGACGCTCTCGCTCGTCTTTCAAGGAGCGATTCCTAACAGCAGAAGCAGCAGAGGCACAAACTGCGTGACGAGAAGGGACAACGTAGAACACGTCTCTGTCCTGGCACATTTTCGTGTGCGATACTTCCCTCCGGGTCTTCGGGCCTTGCGAAGCCCCGTGTACTGCGAGCGCTGCTACTCGCAGCTGAGAAGGACCGTGGAGCTAGCGGCGAATTCGGAGAGCTCTTCGCTGCACTGCGCCGCTCGCAAGCGGCTTCGTTCTTCGCCTTCTGCCGTCCGGCGAGAGCTGAACTCCGGCGGTCAGTTGCCGCTCTGCCCAACAGCGTGTTCTCAGTTCTGCGGGCAAGCACGCCCTCTTGCCTTGGCCCCGGGAGCAAAGTCCCGAGCGAGCACTCGACTCAGTGCAATGCACCCGGAAGGACGCTCTCGCTCGTCTTTCAAGGAGCGATTCCTAACAGCACAAGCAGCAGAGGCACAAACTGCGTGACGAGAAGGGACAACGTAGAACACGTCTCTGTCCTGGCACATTTTCGTGTGCGATACTTCCCTCCGGGTCTTCGGGCCTTGCGAAGCCCCGTGTACTGCGAGCGCTGCTACTCGCAGCTGAGAAGGACCGTGGAGCTAGCGGCGAATTCGGAGAGCTCTTCGCTGCACTGCGCCGCTCGCAAGCGGCTTCGTTCTTCGCCTTCTGCCGTCCGGCGAGAGCTGAACTCCGGCGGTCAGTTGCCGCTCTGCCCAACAGCGTGTTCTCAGTTCTGCGGGCAAGCACGCCCTCTTGCCTTGGCCCCGGGAGCAAAGTCCCGAGCGAGCACTCGACTCAGTGCAATGCACCCGGAAGGACGCTCTCGCTCGTCTTTCAAGGAGCGATTCCTAACAGCACAAGCAGCAGAGGCACAAACTGCGTGACGAGAAGGGACAACGTAGAACACGTCTCTGTCCTGGCACATTTTCGTGTGCGATACTTCCCTCCGGGTCTTCGGGCCTTGCGAAGCCCCGTGTACTGCGAGCGCTGCTACTCGCAGCTGAGAAGGACCGTGGAGCTAGCGGCGAATTCGGAGAGCTCTTCGCTGCACTGCGCCGCTCGCAAGCGGCTTCGTTCTTCGCCTTCTGCCGTCCGGCGAGAGCTGAACTCCGGCGGTCAGTTGCCGCTCTGCCCAACAGCGTGTTCTCAGTTCTGCGGGCAAGCACGCCCTCTTGCCTTGGCCCCGGGAGCAAAGTCCCGAGCGAGCACTCGACTCAGTGCAATGCACCCGGAAGGACGCTCTCGCTCGTCTTTCAAGGAGCGATTCCTAACAGCACAAGCAGCAGAGGCACAAACTGCGTGACGAGAAGGGACAACGTAGAACACGTCTCTGTCCTGGCACATTTTCGTGTGCGATACTTCCCTCCGGGTCTTCGGGCCTTGCGAAGCCCCGTGTACTGCGAGCGCTGCTACTCGCAGCTGAGAAGGACCGTGGAGCTAGCGGCGAATTCGGAGAGCTCTTCGCTGCACTGCGCCGCTCGCAAGCGGCTTCGTTCTTCGCCTTCTGCCGTCCGGCGAGAGCTGAACTCCGGCGGTCAGTTGCCGCTCTGCCCAACAGCGTGTTCTCAGTTCTGCGGGCAAGCACGCCCTCTTGCCTTGGCCCCGGGAGCAAAGTCCCGAGCGAGCACTCGACTCAGTGCAATGCACCCGGAAGGACGCTCTCGCTCGTCTTTCAAGGAGCGATTCCTAACAGCAGAAGCAGCAGAGGCACAAACTGCGTGACGAGAAGGGACAACGTAGAACACGTCTCTGTCCTGGCACATTTTCGTGTGCGATACTTCCCTCCGGGTCTTCGGGCCTTGCGAAGCCCCGTGTACTGCGAGCGCTGCTACTCGCAGCTGAGAAGGACCGTGGAGCTAGCGGCGAATTCGGAGAGCTCTTCGCTGCACTGCGCCGCTCGCAAGCGGCTTCGTTCTTCGCCTTCTGCCGTCCGGCGAGAGCTGAACTCCGGCGGTCAGTTGCCGCTCTGCCCAACAGCGTGTTCTCAGTTCTGCGGGCAAGCACGCCCTCTTGCCTTGGCCCCGGGAGCAAAGTCCCGAGCGAGCACTCGACTCAGTGCAATGCACCCGGAAGGACGCTCTCGCTCGTCTTTCAAGGAGCGATTCCTAACAGCACAAGCAGCAGAGGCACAAACTGCGTGACGAGAAGGGACAACGTAGAACACGTCTCTGTCCTGGCACATTTTCGTGTGCGATACTTCCCTCCGGGTCTTCGGGCCTTGCGAAGCCCCGTGTACTGCGAGCGCTGCTACTCGCAGCTGAGAAGGACCGTGGAGCTAGCGGCGAATTCGGAGAGCTCTTCGCTGCACTGCGCCGCTCGCAAGCGGCTTCGTTCTTCGCCTTCTGCCGTCCGGCGAGAGCTGAACTCCGGCGGTCAGTTGCCGCTCTGCCCAACAGCGTGTTCTCAGTTCTGCGGGCAAGCACGCCCTCTTGCCTTGGCCCCGGGAGCAAAGTCCCGAGCGAGCACTCGACTCAGTGCAATGCACCCGGAAGGACGCTCTCGCTCGTCTTTCAAGGAGCGATTCCTAACAGCACAAGCAGCAGAGGCACAAACTGCGTGACGAGAAGGGACAACGTAGAACACGTCTCTGTCCTGGCACATTTTCGTGTGCGATACTTCCCTCCGGGTCTTCGGGCCTTGCGAAGCCCCGTGTACTGCGAGCGCTGCTACTCGCAGCTGAGAAGGACCGTGGAGCTAGCGGCGAATTCGGAGAGCTCTTCGCTGCACTGCGCCGCTCGCAAGCGGCTTCGTTCTTCGCCTTCTGCCGTCCGGCGACAGCTGAACTCCGGCGGTCAGTTGCCGCTCTGCCCAACAGCGTGTTCTCAGTTCTGCGGGCAAGCACGCCCTCTTGCCTTGGCCCCGGGAGCAAAGTCCCGAGCGAGCACTCGACTCAGTGCAATGCACCCGGAAGGACGCTCTCGCTCGTCTTTCAAGGAGCGATTCCTAACAGCAGAAGCAGCAGAGGCACAAACTGCGTGACGAGAAGGGACAACGTAGAACACGTCTCTGTCCTGGCACATTTTCGTGTGCGATACTTCCCTCCGGGTCTTCGGGCCTTGCGAAGCCCCGTGTACTGCGAGCGCTGCTACTCGCAGCTGAGAAGGACCGTGGAGCTAGCGGCGAATTCGGAGAGCTCTTCGCTGCACTGCGCCGCTCGCAAGCGGCTTCGTTCTTCGCCTTCTGCCGTCCGGCGAGAGCTGAACTCCGGCGGTCAGTTGCCGCTCTGCCCAACAGCGTGTTCTCAGTTCTGCGGGCAAGCACGCCCTCTTGCCTTGGCCCCGGGAGCAAAGTCCCGAGCGAGCACTCGACTCAGTGCAATGCACCCGGAAGGACGCTCTCGCTCGTCTTTCAAGGAGCGATTCCTAACAGCACAAGCAGCAGAGGCACAAACTGCGTGACGAGAAGGGACAACGTAGAACACGTCTCTGTCCTGGCACATTTTCGTGTGCGATACTTCCCTCCGGGTCTTCGGGCCTTGCGAAGCCCCGTGTACTGCGAGCGCTGCTACTCGCAGCTGAGAAGGACCGTGGAGCTAGCGGCGAATTCGGAGAGCTCTTCGCTGCACTGCGCCGCTCGCAAGCGGCTTCGTTCTTCGCCTTCTGCCGTCCGGCGACAGCTGAACTCCGGCGGTCAGTTGCCGCTCTGCCCAACAGCGTGTTCTCAGTTCTGCGGGCAAGCACGCCCTCTTGCCTTGGCCCCGAGAGCAAAGTCCCGAGCGAGCACTCGACTCAGTGCAATGCACCCGGAAGGACGCTCTCGCTCGTCTTTCAAGGAGCGATTCCTAACAGCACAAGCAGCAGAGGCACAAACTGCGTGACGAGAAGGGACAACGTAGAACACGTCTCTGTCCTGGCACATTTTCGTGTGCGATACTTCCCTCCGGGTCTTCGGGCCTTGCGAAGCTCCGTGTACTGCGAGCGCTGCTACTCGCAGCTGAGAAGGACCGTGGAGCTAGCGGCGAATTCGGAGAGCTCTTCGCTGCACTGCGCCGCTCGCAAGCGGCTTCGTTCTTCGCCTTCTGCCGTCCGGCGACAGCTGAACTCCGGCGGTCAGTTGCAGCTCTGCCCAACAGCGTGTTCTCAGTTCTGCGGGCAAGCACGCCCTCTTGCCTTGGCCCCGGGAGCAAAGTCCCGAGCGAGCACTCGACTCAGTGCAATGCACCCGGAAGGACGCTCTCGCTCGTCTTTCAAGGAGCGATTCCTAACAGCAGAAGCAGCAGAGGCACAAACTGCGTGACGAGAAGGGACAACGTAGAACACGTCTCTGTCCTGGCACATTTTCGTGTGCGATACTTCCCTCCGGGTCTTCGGGCCTTGCGAAGCCCCGTGTACTGCGAGCGCTGCTACTCGCCGCTGAGAAGGACCGTGGAGCTAGCGGCGAATTCGGAGAGCTCTTCGCTGCACTGCGCCGCTCGCAAGCGGCTTCGTTCTTCGCCTTCTGCCGTCCGGCGACAGCTGAACTCCGGCGGTCAGTTGCAGCTCTGCCCAACAGCGTGTTCTCAGTTCTGCGGGCAAGCACGCCCTCTTGCCTTGGCCCCGGGAGCAAAGTCCCGAGCGAGCACTCGACTCAGTGCAATGCACCCGGAAGGACGCTCTCGCTCGTCTTTCAAGGAGCGATTCCTAACAGCAGAAGCAGCAGAGGCACAAACTGCGTGACGAGAAGGGACAACGTAGAACACGTCTCTGTCCTGGCACATTTTCGTGTGCGATACTTCCCTCCGGGTCTTCGGGCCTTGCGAAGCCCCGTGTACTGCGAGCGCTGCTACTCGCAGCTGAGAAGGACCGTGGAGCTAGCGGCGAATTCGGAGAGCTCTTCGCTGCACTGCGCCGCTCGCAAGCGGCTTCGTTCTTCGCCTTCTGCCGTCCGGCGAGAGCTGAACTCCGGCGGTCAGTTGCCGCTCTGCCCAACAGCGTGTTCTCAGTTCTGCGGGCAAGCACGCCCTCTTGCCTTGGCCCCGGGAGCAAAGTCCCGAGCGAGCACTCGACTCAGTGCAATGCACCCGGAAGGACGCTCTCGCTCGTCTTTCAAGGAGCGATTCCTAACAGCACAAGCAGCAGAGGCACAAACTGCGTGACGAGAAGGGACAACGTAGAACACGTCTCTGTCCTGGCACATTTTCGTGTGCGATACTTCCCTCCGGGTCTTCGGGCCTTGCGAAGCCCCGTGTACTGCGAGCGCTGCTACTCGCAGCTGAGAAGGACCGTGGAGCTAGCGGCGAATTCGGAGAGCTCTTCGCTGCACTGCGCCGCTCGCAAGCGGCTTCGTTCTTCGCCTTCTGCCGTCCGGCGAGAGCTGAACTCCGGCGGTCAGTTGCCGCTCTGCCCAACAGCGTGTTCTCAGTTCTGCGGGCAAGCACGCCCTCTTGCCTTGGCCCCGGGAGCAAAGTCCCGAGCGAGCACTCGACTCAGTGCAATGCACCCGGAAGGACGCTCTCGCTCGTCTTTCAAGGAGCGATTCCTAACAGCACAAGCAGCAGAGGCACAAACTGCGTGACGAGAAGGGACAACGTAGAACACGTCTCTGTCCTGGCACATTTTCGTGTGCGATACTTCCCTCCGGGTCTTCGGGCCTTGCGAAGCCCCGTGTACTGCGAGCGCTGCTACTCGCAGCTGAGAAGGACCGTGGAGCTAGCGGCGAATTCGGAGAGCTCTTCGCTGCACTGCGCCGCTCGCAAGCGGCTTCGTTCTTCGCCTTCTGCCGTCCGGCGAGAGCTGAACTCCGGCGGTCAGTTGCCGCTCTGCCCAACAGCGTGTTCTCAGTTCTGCGGGCAAGCACGCCCTCTTGCCTTGGCCCCGGGAGCAAAGTCCCGAGCGAGCACTCGACTCAGTGCAATGCACCCGGAAGGACGCTCTCGCTCGTCTTTCAAGGAGCGATTCCTAACAGCACAAGCAGCAGAGGCACAAACTGCGTGACGAGAAGGGACAACGTAGAACACGTCTCTGTCCTGGCACATTTTCGTGTGCGATACTTCCCTCCGGGTCTTCGGGCCTTGCGAAGCCCCGTGTACTGCGAGCGCTGCTACTCGCAGCTGAGAAGGACCGTGGAGCTAGCGGCGAATTCGGAGAGCTCTTCGCTGCACTGCGCCGCTCGCAAGCGGCTTCGTTCTTCGCCTTCTGCCGTCCGGCGAGAGCTGAACTCCGGCGGTCAGTTGCCGCTCTGCCCAACAGCGTGTTCTCAGTTCTGCGGGCAAGCACGCCCTCTTGCCTTGGCCCCGGGAGCAAAGTCCCGAGCGAGCACTCGACTCAGTGCAATGCACCCGGAAGGACGCTCTCGCTCGTCTTTCAAGGAGCGATTCCTAACAGCACAAGCAGCAGAGGCACAAACTGCGTGACGAGAAGGGACAACGTAGAACACGTCTCTGTCCTGGCACATTTTCGTGTGCGATACTTCCCTCCGGGTCTTCGGGCCTTGCGAAGCCCCGTGTACTGCGAGCGCTGCTACTCGCAGCTGAGAAGGACCGTGGAGCTAGCGGCGAATTCGGAGAGCTCTTCGCTGCACTGCGCCGCTCGCAAGCGGCTTCGTTCTTCGCCTTCTGCCGTCCGGCGACAGCTGAACTCCGGCGGTCAGTTGCCGCTCTGCCCAACAGCGTGTTCTCAGTTCTGCGGGCAAGCACGCCCTCTTGCCTTGGCCCCGGGAGCAAAGTCCCGAGCGAGCACTCGACTCAGTGCAATGCACCCGGAAGGACGCTATCGCTCGTCTTTCAAGGAGCGATTCCTAACAGCAGAAGCAGCAGAGGCACAAACTGCGTGACGAGAAGGGACAACGTAGAACACGTCTCTGTCCTGGCACATTTTCGTGTGCGATACTTCCCTCCGGGTCTTCGGGCCTTGCGAAGCCCCGTGTACTGCGAGCGCTGCTACTCGCAGCTGAGAAGGACCGTGGAGCTAGCGGCGAATTCGGAGAGCTCTTCGCTGCACTGCGCCGCTCGCAAGCGGCTTCGTTCTTCGCCTTCTGCCGTCCGGCGAGAGCTGAACTCCGGCGGTCAGTTGCCGCTCTGCCCAACAGCGTGTTCTCAGTTCTGCGGGCAAGCACGCCCTCTTGCCTTGGCCCCGGGAGCAAAGTCCCGAGCGAGCACTCGACTCAGTGCAATGCACCCGGAAGGACGCTCTCGCTCGTCTTTCAAGGAGCGATTCCTAACAGCACAAGCAGCAGAGGCACAAACTGCGTGACGAGAAGGGACAACGTAGAACACGTCTCTGTCCTGGCACATTTTCGTGTGCGATACTTCCCTCCGGGTCTTCGGGCCTTGCGAAGCCCCGTGTACTGCGAGCGCTGCTACTCGCAGCTGAGAAGGACCGTGGAG
Source organism: Sturnus vulgaris (assembly GCF_052056855.1). Taxonomy (NCBI): domain Eukaryota; kingdom Metazoa; phylum Chordata; class Aves; order Passeriformes; family Sturnidae; genus Sturnus; species Sturnus vulgaris. The sequence continues at coordinate 10,509 of NW_028276203.1, read as the reverse complement.
CTAGCGGCGAATTCGGAGAGCTCTTCGCTGCACTGCGCCGCTCGCAAGCGGCTTCGTTCTTCGCCTTCTGCCGTCCGGCGACAGCTGAACTCCGGCGGTCAGTTGCCGCTCTGCCCAACAGCGTGTTCTCAGTTCTGCGGGCAAGCACGCCCTCTTGCCTTGGCCCCGAGAGCAAAGTCCCGAGCGAGCACTCGACTCAGTGCAATGCACCCGGAAGGACGCTCTCGCTCGTCTTTCAAGGAGCGATTCCTAACAGCACAAGCAGCAGAGGCACAAACTGCGTGACGAGAAGGGACAACGTAGAACACGTCTCTGTCCTGGCACATTTTCGTGTGCGATACTTCCCTCCGGGTCTTCGGGCCTTGCGAAGCTCCGTGTACTGCGAGCGCTGCTACTCGCAGCTGAGAAGGACCGTGGAGCTAGCGGCGAATTCGGAGAGCTCTTCGCTGCACTGCGCCGCTCGCAAGCGGCTTCGTTCTTCGCCTTCTGCCGTCCGGCGACAGCTGAACTCCGGCGGTCAGTTGCAGCTCTGCCCAACAGCGTGTTCTCAGTTCTGCGGGCAAGCACGCCCTCTTGCCTTGGCCCCGGGAGCAAAGTCCCGAGCGAGCACTCGACTCAGTGCAATGCACCCGGAAGGACGCTCTCGCTCGTCTTTCAAGGAGCGATTCCTAACAGCAGAAGCAGCAGAGGCACAAACTGCGTGACGAGAAGGGACAACGTAGAACACGTCTCTGTCCTGGCACATTTTCGTGTGCGATACTTCCCTCCGGGTCTTCGGGCCTTGCGAAGCCCCGTGTACTGCGAGCGCTGCTACTCGCCGCTGAGAAGGACCGTGGAGCTAGCGGCGAATTCGGAGAGCTCTTCGCTGCACTGCGCCGCTCGCAAGCGGCTTCGTTCTTCGCCTTCTGCCGTCCGGCGACAGCTGAACTCCGGCGGTCAGTTGCAGCTCTGCCCAACAGCGTGTTCTCAGTTCTGCGGGCAAGCACGCCCTCTTGCCTTGGCCCCGGGAGCAAAGTCCCGAGCGAGCACTCGACTCAGTGCAATGCACCCGGAAGGACGCTCTCGCTCGTCTTTCAAGGAGCGATTCCTAACAGCAGAAGCAGCAGAGGCACAAACTGCGTGACGAGAAGGGACAACGTAGAACACGTCTCTGTCCTGGCACATTTTCGTGTGCGATACTTCCCTCCGGGTCTTCGGGCCTTGCGAAGCCCCGTGTACTGCGAGCGCTGCTACTCGCCGCTGAGAAGGACCGTGGAGCTAGCGGCGAATTCGGAGAGCTCTTCGCTGCACTGCGCCGCTCGCAAGCGGCTTCGTTCTTCGCCTTCTGCCGTCCGGCGACAGCTGAACTCCGGCGGTCAGTTGCAGCTCTGCCCAACAGCGTGTTCTCAGTTCTGCGGGCAAGCACGCCCTCTTGCCTTGGCCCCGGGAGCAAAGTCCCGAGCGAGCACTCGACTCAGTGCAATGCACCCGGAAGGACGCTCTCGCTCGTCTTTCAAGGAGCGATTCCTAACAGCAGAAGCAGCAGAGGCACAAACTGCGTGACGAGAAGGGACAACGTAGAACACGTCTCTGTCCTGGCACATTTTCGTGTGCGATACTTCCCTCCGGGTCTTCGGGCCTTGCGAAGCCCCGTGTACTGCGAGCGCTGCTACTCGCAGCTGAGAAGGACCGTGGAGCTAGCGGCGAATTCGGAGAGCTCTTCGCTGCACTGCGCCGCTCGCAAGCGGCTTCGTTCTTCGCCTTCTGCCGTCCGGCGACAGCTGAACTCCGGCGGTCAGTTGCCGCTCTGCCCAACAGCGTGTTCTCAGTTCTGCGGGCAAGCACGCCCTCTTGCCTTGGCCCCGGGAGCAAAGTCCCGAGCGAGCACTCGACTCAGTGCAATGCACCCGGAAGGACGCTCTCGCTCGTCTTTCAAGGAGCGATTCCTAACAGCACAAGCAGCAGAGGCACAAACTGCGTGACGAGAAGGGACAACGTAGAACACGTCTCTGTCCTGGCACATTTTCGTGTGCGATACTTCCCTCCGGGTCTTCGGGCCTTGCGAAGCCCCGTGTACTGCGAGCGCTGCTACTCGCAGCTGAGAAGGACCGTGGAGCTAGCGGCGAATTCGGAGAGCTCTTCGCTGCACTGCGCCGCTCGCAAGCGGCTTCGTTCTTCGCCTTCTGCCGTCCGGCGACAGCTGAACTCCGGCGGTCAGTTGCCGCTCTGCCCAACAGCGTGTTCTCAGTTCTGCGGGCAAGCACGCCCTCTTGCCTTGGCCCCGGGAGCAAAGTCCCGAGCGAGCACTCGACTCAGTGCAATGCACCCGGAAGGACGCTCTCGCTCGTCTTTCAAGGAGCGATTCCTAACAGCACAAGCAGCAGAGGCACAAACTGCGTGACGAGAAGGGACAACGTAGAACACGTCTCTGTCCTGGCACATTTTCGTGTGCGATACTTCCCTCCGGGTCTTCGGGCCTTGCGAAGCCCCGTGTACTGCGAGCGCTGCTACTCGCAGCTGAGAAGGACCGTGGAGCTAGCGGCGAATTCGGAGAGCTCTTCGCTGCACTGCGCCGCTCGCAAGCGGCTTCGTTCTTCGCCTTCTGCCGTCCGGCGAGAGCTGAACTCCGGCGGTCAGTTGCCGCTCTGCCCAACAGCGTGTTCTCAGTTCTGCGGGCAAGCACGCCCTCTTGCCTTGGCCCCGGGAGCAAAGTCCCGAGCGAGCACTCGACTCAGTGCAATGCACCCGGAAGGACGCTCTCGCTCGTCTTTCAAGGAGCGATTCCTAACAGCACAAGCAGCAGAGGCACAAACTGCGTGACGAGAAGGGACAACGTAGAACACGTCTCTGTCCTGGCACATTTTCGTGTGCGATACTTCCCTCCGGGTCTTCGGGCCTTGCGAAGCCCCGTGTACTGCGAGCGCTGCTACTCGCAGCTGAGAAGGACCGTGGAGCTAGCGGCGAATTCGGAGAGCTCTTCGCTGCACTGCGCCGCTCGCAAGCGGCTTCGTTCTTCGCCTTCTGCCGTCCGGCGAGAGCTGAACTCCGGCGGTCAGTTGCCGCTCTGCCCAACAGCGTGTTCTCAGTTCTGCGGGCAAGCACGCCCTCTTGCCTTGGCCCCGGGAGCAAAGTCCCGAGCGAGCACTCGACTCAGTGCAATGCACCCGGAAGGACGCTCTCGCTCGTCTTTCAAGGAGCGATTCCTAACAGCACAAGCAGCAGAGGCACAAACTGCGTGACGAGAAGGGACAACGTAGAACACGTCTCTGTCCTGGCACATTTTCGTGTGCGATACTTCCCTCCGGGTCTTCGGGCCTTGCGAAGCCCCGTGTACTGCGAGCGCTGCTACTCGCAGCTGAGAAGGACCGTGGAGCTAGCGGCGAATTCGGAGAGCTCTTCGCTGCACTGCGCCGCTCGCAAGCGGCTTCGTTCTTCGCCTTCTGCCGTCCGGCGAGAGCTGAACTCCGGCGGTCAGTTGCCGCTCTGCCCAACAGCGTGTTCTCAGTTCTGCGGGCAAGCACGCCCTCTTGCCTTGGCCCCGGGAGCAAAGTCCCGAGCGAGCACTCGACTCAGTGCAATGCACCCGGAAGGACGCTCTCGCTCGTCTTTCAAGGAGCGATTCCTAACAGCACAAGCAGCAGAGGCACAAACTGCGTGACGAGAAGGGACAACGTAGAACACGTCTCTGTCCTGGCACATTTTCGTGTGCGATACTTCCCTCCGGGTCTTCGGGCCTTGCGAAGCCCCGTGTACTGCGAGCGCTGCTACTCGCAGCTGAGAAGGACCGTGGAGCTAGCGGCGAATTCGGAGAGCTCTTCGCTGCACTGCGCCGCTCGCAAGCGGCTTCGTTCTTCGCCTTCTGCCGTCCGGCGAGAGCTGAACTCCGGCGGTCAGTTGCCGCTCTGCCCAACAGCGTGTTCTCAGTTCTGCGGGCAAGCACGCCCTCTTGCCTTGGCCCCGGGAGCAAAGTCCCGAGCGAGCACTCGACTCAGTGCAATGCACCCGGAAGGACGCTCTCGCTCGTCTTTCAAGGAGCGATTCCTAACAGCACAAGCAGCAGAGGCACAAACTGCGTGACGAGAAGGGACAACGTAGAACACGTCTCTGTCCTGGCACATTTTCGTGTGCGATACTTCCCTCCGGGTCTTCGGGCCTTGCGAAGCCCCGTGTACTGCGAGCGCTGCTACTCGCAGCTGAGAAGGACCGTGGAGCTAGCGGCGAATTCGGAGAGCTCTTCGCTGCACTGCGCCGCTCGCAAGCGGCTTCGTTCTTCGCCTTCTGCCGTCCGGCGAGAGCTGAACTCCGGCGGTCAGTTGCCGCTCTGCCCAACAGCGTGTTCTCAGTTCTGCGGGCAAGCACGCCCTCTTGCCTTGGCCCCGGGAGCAAAGTCCCGAGCGAGCACTCGACTCAGTGCAATGCACCCGGAAGGACGCTCTCGCTCGTCTTTCAAGGAGCGATTCCTAACAGCACAAGCAGCAGAGGCACAAACTGCGTGACGAGAAGGGACAACGTAGAACACGTCTCTGTCCTGGCACATTTTCGTGTGCGATACTTCCCTCCGGGTCTTCGGGCCTTGCGAAGCTCCGTGTACTGCGAGCGCTGCTACTCGCAGCTGAGAAGGACCGTGGAGCTAGCGGCGAATTCGGAGAGCTCTTCGCTGCACTGCGCCGCTCGCAAGCGGCTTCGTTCTTCGCCTTCTGCCGTCCGGCGAGAGCTGAACTCCGGCGGTCAGTTGCAGCTCTGCCCAACAGCGTGTTCTCAGTTCTGCGGGCAAGCACGCCCTCTTGCCTTGGCCCCGAGAGCAAAGTCCCGAGCGAGCACTCGACTCAGTGCAATGCACCCGGAAGGACGCTCTCGCTCGTCTTTCAAGGAGCGATTCCTAACAGCACAAGCAGCAGAGGCACAAACTGCGTGACGAGAAGGGACAACGTAGAACACGTCTCTGTCCTGGCACATTTTCGTGTGCGATACTTCCCTCCGGGTCTTCGGGCCTTGCGAAGCTCCGTGTACTGCGAGCGCTGCTACTCGCAGCTCAGAAGGACCGTGGAGCTAGCGGCGAATTCGGAGAGCTCTTCGCTGCACTGCGCCGCTCGCAAGCGGCTTCGTTCTACGCCTTCTGCCGTCCGGCGACAGCTGAACTCCGGCGGTCAGTTGCAGCTCTGACCAACAGCGTGTTCTCAGTTCTGCGGGCAAGCACGCCCTCTTGCCTTGGCCCCGAGAGCAAAGTCCCGAGCGAGCACTCGACTCAGTGCAATGCACCCGGAAGGACGCTCTCGCTCGTCTTTCAAGGAGCGATTCCTAACAGCACAAGCAGCAGAGGCACAAACTGCGTGACGAGAAGGGACAACGTAGAACACGTCTCTGTCCTGGCACATTTTCGTGTGCGATACTTCCCTCCGGGTCTTCGGGCCTTGCGAAGCTCCGTGTACTGCGAGCGCTGCTACTCGCAGCTCAGAAGGACCGTGGAGCTAGCGGCGAATTCGGAGAGCTCTTCGCTGCACTGCGCCGCTCGCAAGCGGCTTCGTTCTACGCCTTCTGCCGTCCGGCGAGAGCTGAACTCCGGCGGTCAGTTGCAGCTCTGACCAACAGCGTGTTCTCAGTTCTGCGGGCAAGCACGCCCTCTTGCCTTGGCCCCGAGAGCAAAGTCCCGAGCGAGCACTCGACTCAGTGCAATGCACCCGGAAGGACGCTCTCGCTCGTCTTTCAAGGAGCGATTCCTAACAGCACAAGCAGCAGAGGCACAAACTGCGTGACGAGAAGGGACAAAGTAGAACACGTCTCTGTCCTGGCACATTTTCGTGTGCGATACTTCCCTCCGGGTCTTCGGGCCTTGCGAAGCCCCGTGTACTGCGAGCGCTGCTACTCGCAGCTGAGAAGGACCGTGGAGCTAGCGGCGAATTCGGAGAGCTCTTCGCTGCACTGCGCCGCTCGCAAGCGGCTTCGTTCTTCGCCTTCTGCCGTCCGGCGAGAGCTGAACTCCGGCGGTCAGTTGCCGCTCTGCCCAACAGCGTGTTCTCAGTTCTGCGGGCAAGCACGCCCTCTTGCCTTGGCCCCGGGAGCAAAGTCCCGAGCGAGCACTCGACTCAGTGCAATGCACCCGGAAGGACGCTCTCGCTCGTCTTTCAAGGAGCGATTCCTAACAGCAGAAGCAGCAGAGGCACAAACTGCGTGACGAGAAGGGACAACGTAGAACACGTCTCTGTCCTGGCACATTTTCGTGTGCGATACTTCCCTCCGGGTCTTCGGGCCTTGCGAAGCCCCGTGTACTGCGAGCGCTGCTACTCGCAGCTGAGAAGGACCGTGGAGCTAGCGGCGAATTCGGAGAGCTCTTCGCTGCACTGCGCCGCTCGCAAGCGGCTTCGTTCTTCGCCTTCTGCCGTCCGGCGAGAGCTGAACTCCGGCGGTCAGTTGCCGCTCTGCCCAACAGCGTGTTCTCAGTTCTGCGGGCAAGCACGCCCTCTTGCCTTGGCCCCGGGAGCAAAGTCCCGAGCGAGCACTCGACTCAGTGCAATGCACCCGGAAGGACGCTCTCGCTCGTCTTTCAAGGAGCGATTCCTAACAGCAGAAGCAGCAGAGGCACAAACTGCGTGACGAGAAGGGACAACGTAGAACACGTCTCTGTCCTGGCACATTTTCGTGTGCGATACTTCCCTCCGGGTCTTCGGGCCTTGCGAAGCCCCGTGTACTGCGAGCGCTGCTACTCGCAGCTGAGAAGGACCGTGGAGCTAGCGGCGAATTCGGAGAGCTCTTCGCTGCACTGCGCCGCTCGCAAGCGGCTTCGTTCTTCGCCTTCTGCCGTCCGGCGAGAGCTGAACTCCGGCGGTCAGTTGCCGCTCTGCCCAACAGCGTGTTCTCAGTTCTGCGGGCAAGCACGCCCTCTTGCCTTGGCCCCGGGAGCAAAGTCCCGAGCGAGCACTCGACTCAGTGCAATGCACCCGGAAGGACGCTCTCGCTCGTCTTTCAAGGAGCGATTCCTAACAGCAGAAGCAGCAGAGGCACAAACTGCGTGACGAGAAGGGACAACGTAGAACACGTCTCTGTCCTGGCACATTTTCGTGTGCGATACTTCCCTCCGGGTCTTCGGGCCTTGCGAAGCCCCGTGTACTGCGAGCGCTGCTACTCGCAGCTGAGAAGGACCGTGGAGCTAGCGGCGAATTCGGAGAGCTCTTCGCTGCACTGCGCCGCTCGCAAGCGGCTTCGTTCTTCGCCTTCTGCCGTCCGGCGACAGCTGAACTCCGGCGGTCAGTTGCCGCTCTGCCCAACAGCGTGTTCTCAGTTCTGCGGGCAAGCACGCCCTCTTGCCTTGGCCCCGGGAGCAAAGTCCCGAGCGAGCACTCGACTCAGTGCAATGCACCCGGAAGGACGCTCTCGCTCGTCTTTCAAGGAGCGATTCCTAACAGCACAAGCAGCAGAGGCACAAACTGCGTGACGAGAAGGGACAACGTAGAACACGTCTCTGTCCTGGCACATTTTCGTGTGCGATACTTCCCTCCGGGTCTTCGGGCCTTGCGAAGCCCCGTGTACTGCGAGCGCTGCTACTCGCAGCTGAGAAGGACCGTGGAGCTAGCGGCGAATTCGGAGAGCTCTTCGCTGCACTGCGCCGCTCGCAAGCGGCTTCGTTCTTCGCCTTCTGCCGTCCGGCGAGAGCTGAACTCCGGCGGTCAGTTGCCGCTCTGCCCAACAGCGTGTTCTCAGTTCTGCGGGCAAGCACGCCCTCTTGCCTTGGCCCCGGGAGCAAAGTCCCGAGCGAGCACTCGACTCAGTGCAATGCACCCGGAAGGACGCTCTCGCTCGTCTTTCAAGGAGCGATTCCTAACAGCAGAAGCAGCAGAGGCACAAACTGCGTGACGAGAAGGGACAACGTAGAACACGTCTCTGTCCTGGCACATTTTCGTGTGCGATACTTCCCTCCGGGTCTTCGGGCCTTGCGAAGCCCCGTGTACTGCGAGCGCTGCTACTCGCAGCTGAGAAGGACCGTGGAGCTAGCGGCGAATTCGGAGAGCTCTTCGCTGCACTGCGCCGCTCGCAAGCGGCTTCGTTCTTCGCCTTCTGCCGTCCGGCGAGAGCTGAACTCCGGCGGTCAGTTGCCGCTCTGCCCAACAGCGTGTTCTCAGTTCTGCGGGCAAGCACGCCCTCTTGCCTTGGCCCCGGGAGCAAAGTCCCGAGCGAGCACTCGACTCAGTGCAATGCACCCGGAAGGACGCTCTCGCTCGTCTTTCAAGGAGCGATTCCTAACAGCACAAGCAGCAGAGGCACAAACTGCGTGACGAGAAGGGACAACGTAGAACACGTCTCTGTCCTGGCACATTTTCGTGTGCGATACTTCCCTCCGGGTCTTCGGGCCTTGCGAAGCCCCGTGTACTGCGAGCGCTGCTACTCGCAGCTGAGAAGGACCGTGGAGCTAGCGGCGAATTCGGAGAGCTCTTCGCTGCACTGCGCCGCTCGCAAGCGGCTTCGTTCTTCGCCTTCTGCCGTCCGGCGAGAGCTGAACTCCGGCGGTCAGTTGCCGCTCTGCCCAACAGCGTGTTCTCAGTTCTGCGGGCAAGCACGCCCTCTTGCCTTGGCCCCGGGAGCAAAGTCCCGAGCGAGCACTCGACTCAGTGCAATGCACCCGGAAGGACGCTCTCGCTCGTCTTTCAAGGAGCGATTCCTAACAGCAGAAGCAGCAGAGGCACAAACTGCGTGACGAGAAGGGACAACGTAGAACACGTCTCTGTCCTGGCACATTTTCGTGTGCGATACTTCCCTCCGGGTCTTCGGGCCTTGCGAAGCCCGTGTACTGCGAGCGCTGCTACTCGCAGCTGAGAAGGACCGTGGAGCTAGCGGCGAATTCGGAGAGCTCTTCGCTGCACTGCGCCGCTCGCAAGCGGCTTCGTTCTTCGCCTTCTGCCGTCCGGCGAGAGCTGAACTCCGGCGGTCAGTTGCCGCTCTGCCCAACAGCGTGTTCTCAGTTCTGCGGGCAAGCACGCCCTCTTGCCTTGGCCCCGAGAGCAAAGTCCCGAGCGAGCACTCGACTCAGTGCAATGCACCCGGAAGGACGCTCTCGCTCGTCTTTCAAGGAGCGATTCCTAACAGCACAAGCAGCAGAGGCACAAACTGCGTGACGAGAAGGGACAACGTAGAACACGTCTCTGTCCTGGCACATTTTCGTGTGCGATACTTCCCTCCGGGTCTTCGGGCCTTGCGAAGCTCCGTGTACTGCGAGCGCTGCTACTCGCAGCTGAGAAGGACCGTGGAGCTAGCGGCGAATTCGGAGAGCTCTTCGCTGCACTGCGCCGCTCGCAAGCGGCTTCGTTCTTCGCCTTCTGCCGTCCGGCGAGAGCTGAACTCCGGCGGTCAGTTGCAGCTCTGCCCAACAGCGTGTTCTCAGTTCTGCGGGCAAGCACGCCCTCTTGCCTTGGCCCCGAGAGCAAAGTCCCGAGCGAGCACTCGACTCAGTGCAATGCACCCGGAAGGACGCTCTCGCTCGTCTTTCAAGGAGCGATTCCTAACAGCACAAGCAGCAGAGGCACAAACTGCGTGACGAGAAGGGACAACGTAGAACACGTCTCTGTCCTGGCACATTTTCGTGTGCGATACTTCCCTCCGGGTCTTCGGGCCTTGCGAAGCTCCGTGTACTGCGAGCGCTGCTACTCGCAGCTGAGAAGGACCGTGGAGCTAGCGGCGAATTCGGAGAGCTCTTCGCTGCACTGCGCCGCTCGCAAGCGGCTTCGTTCTTCGCCTTCTGCCGTCCGGCGACAGCTGAACTCCGGCGGTCAGTTGCAGCTCTGCCCAACAGCGTGTTCTCAGTTCTGCGGGCAAGCACGCCCTCTTGCCTTGGCCCGAGAGCAAAGTCCCGAGCGAGCACTCGACTCAGTGCAATGCACCCGGAAGGACGCTCTCGCTCGTCTTTCAAGGAGCGATTCCTAACAGCACAAGCAGCAGAGGCACAAACTGCATGACGAGAAGGGACAACGTAGAACACGTCTCTGTCCTGGCACATTTTCGTGTGCGATACTTCCCTCCGGGTCTTCGGGCCTTGCGAAGCTCCGTGTACTGCGAGCGCTGCTACTCGCAGCTCAGAAGGACCGTGGAGCTAGCGGCGAATTCGGAGAGCTCTTCGCTGCACTGCGCCGCTCGCAAGCGGCTTCGTTCTTCGCCTTCTGCCGTCCGGCGACAGCTGAACTCCGGCGGTCAGTTGCAGCTCTGCCCAACAGCGTGTTCTCAGTTCTGCGGGCAAGCACGCCCTCTTGCCTTGGCCCCGAGAGCAAAGTCCCGAGCGAGCACTCGACTCAGTGCAATGCACCCGGAAGGACGCTCTCGCTCGTCTTTCAAGGAGCGATTCCTAACAGCACAAGCAGCAGAGGCACAAACTGCATGACGAGAAGGGACAACGTAGAACACGTCTCTGTCCTGGCACATTTTCGTGTGCGATACTTCCCTCCGGGTCTTCGGGCCTTGCGAAGCTCCGTGTACTGCGAGCGCTGCTACTCGCAGCTCAGAAGGACCGTGGAGCTAGCGGCGAATTCGGAGAGCTCTTCGCTGCACTGA